>NC_134825.1:6725714-6918370 GCF_004210375.1 Tachypleus tridentatus | reverse complement strand
TAACAATATACCCTGTGTTATCAACGTGTTGTGTGAGAAGTGTAACAATATACCCTGTGTTATCAACGTGTTGTGTGAGAAGTGTAACAATATACCCTGTGTTATCAACGTGTTGTGTGAGAAGTGTAACAATATACCCTGTGTTATCAACGTGTTGTGTGAGAAGTGTAACAATATACCCCGTGTTATCAACGTGTTGTATGAGAAGTGTAACAATATATCCTGTGTTATCAACGTGTTGTGTGAGAAGTGTAACAATATACCCTGTGTTACAACGTGTTGTGTGAGAAGTGTAACAATATACACCTGTGTTATCAACGTGTTGTGTGAGAAGTGTAACAATATACCCTGTGTTATCAACGTGTTGTGTGAGAAGTGTAACAATATACCCTGTGTTACGAACGTGTTGTGAAGTGTAACAATATACCCATGAAGTGTAACAATATACCCTGTGTTATCAACGTGTTGTGTGAGAAGTGTAACAATATACCCTGTGTTATCAACGTGTTGTGTGAGAAGTGTAACAATATACCCTGTGTTATCAACGTGTTGTGTGAGAAGTGTAACAATATACCCTGTGTTATCAACGTGTTGTGTGAGAAGTGTAACAATATACCCAATGTGTTATCAACGTGTTGTGTGAGAAGTGTAACAATATACCCTGTGTTATCAACGTGTTGTGTGAGAAGTGTAACAATATACCCTGTGTTATCAACGTGTTGTGTGAGAAGTGTAACAATATACCCTGTGTTATCAACGTGTTGTGTGAGAAGTGTAACAATATACCCGTGTTATCAACGTGTTGTGTGAGAAGTGTAACAATATACCCTGTGTTATCAACGTGTTGTGTGAGAAGTGTAACAATATACCCTGTGTTATCAACGTGTTGTGTGAGAAGTGTAACAATATACCCTGTGTTATCAACGTGTTGTGTGAGAAGTGTAACAATATACCCTGTGTTATCAACGTGTTGTGTGAGAAGTGTAACAATATACCCTGTGTTATCAACGTGTTGTGTGAGAAGTGTAACAATATACCCTGTGTTATCAACGTGTTGTGTGAGAAGTGTAACAATATACCCTGTGTTATCAACGTGTTGTGTGAGAAGTGTAACAATATACCCTGTGTTATCAACGTGTTGTGTGTGAGAAGTGTAACAATATATACCCTGTGTTATCAACGTGTTGTGTGAGAAGTGTAACAATATACCCTGTGTTATCAACGTGTTGTGTGAGAAGTGTAACAATATACCCTGTGTTATCAACGTGTTGTGTGAGAAGTGTAACAATATACCCTGTGTTATCAACGTGTTGTGTGAGAAGTGTAACAATATACCCTGTGTTATCAACGTGTTGTGTGAGAAGTGTAACAATATACCCCTGTGTTATCAACGTGTTGTGTGAGAAGTGTAACAATATACCCTGTGTTATCAACGTGTTGTGTGAGAAGTGTAACAATATACCCTGTGTTATCAACGTGTTGTGTGAGAAGTGTAACAATATACCCTGTGTTATCAACGTGTTGTGTGAGAAGTGTAACAATATACCCTGTGTTATCAACGTGTTGTGTGAGAAGTGTAACAATATACCCTGTGTTATCAACGTGTTGTGTGAGAAGTGTAACAATATACCCTGTGTTATCAACGTGTTGTGTGAGAAGTGTAACAATATACCCTGTGTTATCAACGTGTTGTGTGACAAGTGTAACAATATACCCTGTGTTATCAACGTGTGTGAGAAGTGTAACAATATACCCTGTGTTATCAACGTGTTGTGTGAGAAGTGTAACAATATACCCTGTGTTAAACGTGTTGTGTGATGTAACAATATACCCTGTGTTATCAACGTGTTGTGTGAGAAGTGTAACAATATACCCTGTGTTATCAACGTGTTGTGTGAGAAGTGTAACAATATACCCTGTGTTATCAACGTGTTGTGTGAGAAGTGTAACAATATACCCTGTGTTATCAACGTGTTGTGTGAGAAGTGTAACAATATACCCTGTGTTATCAACGTGTTGTGTGAGAAGTGTAACAATATACCCTGTGTTATCAACGTGTTGTGTGAGAAGTGTAACAATATACCCCGTGTTATCAACGTGTTGTGTGAGAAGTGTAACAATATACCCTGTGTTATCAACGTGTTGTGTGAGAAGTGTAACAATATACCCTGTGTTATCAACGTGTTGTGTGACAAGTGTAACAATATACCCTGTGTTATCAACGTGTTGTGTGAGAAGTGTAACAATATACACCGTGTTATCAACGTGTTGTGTGAGAAGTGCAACAATATACCCTGTGTTATACACGTGTTGTGTGAGAAGTGTAACAATATACCCTGTGTTATCAACGTGTTGTGTGAGAAGTGTAACAATATATCCCGTGTTATCAACGTGTTGTGTGAGAAGTGTAACAATATACCCTGTGTTATCTACGTGTTGTGTGAGAAGTGTAACAATATATTCTGTGTTACCAACGTGTTGTGTGAGAAGTGTAACAATATACCCTGTGTTATCAACGTCTTGTGTGAGAAGTTTAACAATATACACGGTGTTATCAACGTGTTGTGTGAGAAGTGTAACAATATACCCTGTGTTACGAAAGTGTTGTATGACAAGTGTAACAATATACCCTGTGTTACGAACGTCTTGTGTGACAAGTGTAACAATATACCCTGTGTTATCAACGTGTTGTGTGAGAAGTGTAACAATATACCCCGTGTTATCAACGTGTTGTGTGACAAGTGTAACAATATACCCTGTGTTATCCACGTGTTGTGTGAGAAGTGTAACAATATACTTTGTGTTATCAACGTGTTGTGTGAGAAGTGTAACAATATACCCTGTGTTATCAACGTGTTGTGTGAGAAGTGTAACAATATACCCTGTGTTATCAACGTGTTGTGTGAGAAGTGTAACAATATACCCTGTGTTATCAACGTGTTGTGTGAGAAGTGTAACAATATACCCCGTGTTATCAACGTGTTGTGTGAGAAGTGTAACAATATACCCTGTGTTATCAACGTGTTGTGTGAGAAGTTTAACAATATACCCTGTGTTATCAACGTGTTGTGTGAGAAGTGTAACAATATACCCTGTGTTATCAACGTGTTGTGTGAGAAGTGTAACAATATACTCTGTGTTATCAACGTGTTGTGTGAGAAGTGTAACAATATACCCTGTGTTATCAACGTGTTGTGTGAGAAGTGTAACAATATACCCTGTGTTATCAACGTGTTGTGTGAGAAGTGTAACAATATACCCCGTGTTATCAACGTGTTGTGTGAGAAGTGTAACAATATACCCTGTGTTATCAACGTGTTGTGTGAGAAGTGTAACAATATACCCTGTTTTATCCACGTGTTGTGTGAGAAGTGTAACAATATACCCTGTGTTATCAACGTGTTGTGTGAGAAGTGTAACAATATACCCTGTGTTATCAACGTGTTGTGTGAGAAGTGTAACAATATACCCTGTGTTATCAACGTGTTGTGTGAGAAGTGTAACAATATACCCTGTGTTATCAACGTGTTGTGTGAGAAGTGTAACAATATACCCTGTGTTATCAACGTGTTGTGTGAGAAGTGTAACAATATACCCCGTGTTATCAACGTGTTGTGTGAGAAGTGTAACAATATACCCTGTGTTATCAACGTGTTGTGTGAGAAGTGTAACAATATACCCTGTGTTATCAACGTGTTGTGTGAGAAGTGTAACAATATACCCTGTGTTATCAACGTGTTGTGTGAGAAGTGTAACAATATACCCTGTGTTATCAACGTGTTGTGTGAGAAGTGTAACAATATACCCTGTGTTATCAACGTGTTGTGTGAGAAGTGTAACAATATACCCTGTGTTATCAACGTGTTGTGTGAGAAGTGTAACAATATACCCTGTGTTATCAACGTGTTGTGTGAGAAGTGTAACAATATACCCTGTGTTATCAACGTGTTGTGTGAGAAGTGTAACAATATACCCTGTGTTATCAACGTGTTGTGTGAGAAGTGTAACAATATACCCTGTGTTATCAACGTGTTGTGTGAAAGTGTAACAATATACCCCTGTGTTATCAACGTGTTATCAACGTGTGAGAAGTGTAACAATATACCCTGTGTTATCAACGTGTTGTGTGAGAAGTGTAACAATATACCCTGTGTTATCAACGTGTTGTGTGAGAAGTGTAACAATATACCCTGTGTTATCAACGTGTTGTGTGAACAATATACCCTGTGTAACAATATAACAATATACCCTGTGTTATCAACGTGTTGTGTGAGAAGTGTAACAATATACCCCGTGTTATCAACGTGTTGTGTGAGAAGTGTAACAATATACCCTGTGTTATCAACGTGTTGTGTGAGAAGTGTAACAATATACCCTGTGTTATCAACGTGTTGTGTGAGAAGTGTAACAATATACCCTGTGTTATCAACGTGTTGTGTGAGAAGTGTAACAATATACCCTGTGTTATCAACGTGTTGTGTGAGAAGTGTAACAATATACCCTGTGTTATCAACGTGTTGTGTGAGAAGTGTAACAATATACCCTGTGTTATCAACGTGTTGTGTGAGAAGTGTAACAATATACCCCGTGTTATCAACGTGTTGTGTGAGAAGTGTAACAATATACCCTGTGTTATCAACGTGTTGTGTGAGAAGTGTAACAATATACCCTGTGTTATCAACGTGTTGTGTGAGAAGTGTAACAATATACCCTGTGTTATCAACGTGTTGTGTGAGAAGTGTAACAATATACCCTGTGTTATCAACGTGTTGTGTGAGAAGTGTAACAATATACCCTGTGTTATCAACGTGTTGTGTGAGAAGTGTAACAATATACCCTGTGTTATCAACGTGTTGTGTGAGAAGTGTAACAATATACCCTGTGTTATCAACGTGTTGTGTGAGAAGTGTAACAATATACCCTGTGTTAGAAGTGTAACAATATACCCTGTCAACGTGTTGTGTGAGAAGTGTAACAATATACCCTGTGTTATCAACGTGTTGTGTGAGAAGTGTAACAATATACCCTGTGTTATCAACGTGTTGTGTGAGAAGTGTAACAATATACCCTGTGTTATCAACGTGTTGTGTGAGAAGTGTAACAATATACCCTGTGTTATCAACGTGTTGTGTGAGAAGTGTAACAATATACCCTGTGTTATCAACGTGTTGTGTGAGAAGTGTAACAATATACCCTGTGTTATCAACGTGTTGTGTGAGAAGTGTAACAATATACCCTGTGTTATCAACGTGTTGTGTGAGAAGTGTAACAATATACCCTGTGTTATCAACGTGTTGTGTGAGAAGTGTAACAATATACCCTGTGTTATCAACGTGTTGTGTGAGAAGTGTAACAATATACCCTGTGTTATCAACGTGTTGTGAGAAGTGTAACAATATACCCTGTGTTATCAACGAAGTGTAACAATATACCCTGTGTTATCAACGTGTTGTGTGAGAAGTGTAACAATATACCCTGTGTTATCAACGTGTTGTGTGAGAAGTGTAACAATATACTGTGTGTTATCAACGTGTTGTGTGAGTGAGAAGTGTAACAATATACCGTGTGTTGTGAAGTGTAACAATATACCGTGTTGTGTGAGAAGTTTAACAATATACCCGGTGTTATCAACGTGTTGTGTGAGAAGTGTAACAATATACCCTGTGTTACGAAAGTGTTGTATGACAAGTGTAACAATATACCCTGTGTTACGAACGTCTTGTGTGACAAGTGTAACAATATACCCTGTGTTATCAACGTGTTGTGTGAGAAGTGTAACAATATACCCCGTGTTATCAACGTGTTGTGTGACAAGTGTAACAATATACCCTGTGTAATCCACGTGTTGTGTGAGAAGTGTAACAATATACTTTGTGTTATCAACGTGTTGTGTGAGAAGTGTAACAATATACCCTGTGTTATCCACGTGTTGTGTGACAAGTGTAACAATATACCCTGTGTTATACACGTGTTGTGTGAGAAATGTAACAATATACCCTGTGTTTTCAACATCTTGTGTGAGAAGTTTAACAATATACCCTGTGTTATCAACGTGTTGTGTGAGAAGTGTAACAATATACCCTGTGTTATCCACGTGTTGTGTGAGAAGTGTAACAATATACCCCGTGTTATCAACGTGTTGTGTGAGAAATGTAACAATATACCCTGTGTTATCAACGTGTTGTGTGAGAAGTTTAACAATATACCCTGTGTTATCAACGTGTTGTGTGAGAAGTGTAACAATATACCCCGTGTTATCAACGTGTTGTGTGAGAAGTGTAACAATATACCCTGTGTTATACACGTGTTGTGTGAGAAGTTTAACAATATACCCTGTGTTATCAACGTGTTGTGTGAGAAGTGTAACAATATATCCCGTGTTATCAACGTGTTGTGTGAGAAGTGTAACAATATATCCTGTGTTATCAACGTGTTGTGTGAGAAGTGTAACAATATATTCTGTGTTACATACGTGTTGTGTGAGAAGTGTAACAATATACCGTGTGTTATCAACGTCTTGTGTGAGAAGTTTAACAATATACCCGGTGTTATCAACGTGTTGTGTGAGAAGTGTAACAATATACCCTGTGTTACGAAAGTGTTGTGTGACAAGTGTAACAATATACCCTGTGTTACGAACGTCTTGTGTGAGAAGTGTAACAATATACCCTGTGTTATCAACGTGTTGTGTGAGAAGTGTAACAATATACCCCGTGTTATCAACGTGTTGTGTGACAAGTGTAACAATATACCCTGTGTTATCCACGTGTTGTGTGAGAAGTGTAACAATATACCCTGTGTTATCAACGTGTTGTGTGAGAAGTGTAACAATATACCCTGTGTTATCCACGTGTTGTGTGACAAGTGTAACAATATACCCTGTGTTATCAACGTGTTGTGTGAGAAGTGTAACAATATACCCTGTGTTATCAACGTGTTGTGTGAGAAGTGTAACAATATACCCTGTGTTATCAACGTGTTGTGTGAGAAGTGTAACAATATACCCTGTGTTATCAACGTGTTGTGTGAGAAGTGTAACAATATACCCCGTGTTATCAACGTGTTGTGTGAGAAGTGTAACAATATACCCCGTGTTATCAACGTGTTGTGTGAGAAGTGTAACAATATACCCCGTGTTATCAACGTGTTGTGTGAGAAGTGTAACAATATACCCCGTGTTATCAACGTGTTGTGTGAGAAGTGTAACAATATACCCTGTGTTATCAACGTGTTGTGTGAGAAGTGTAACAATATACCCCGTGTTATCAACGTGTTGTGTGAGAAGTGTAACAATATACCCCGTGTTATCAACGTGTTGTGTGAGAAGTGTAACAATATACCCTGTGTTATAACGTGTTGTGTGAGAAGTGTAACAATATACCCTGTGTTATCAACGTGTTGTGTGAGAAGTGTAACAATATATCCCGTTTTATCAACGTGTTGTGTGAAAAGTGTAACAATATATCCTGTGTTATCAACGTGTTTTGTGAGAAGTGTAACAATATACCCTGTGTTATCTACGTGTTGTGTGAGAAGTGTAACAATATACCCTGTGTTATCAACGTGTTGTGTGAGAAGTGTAACAATATACCCTGTGTTATCAACGTGTTGTGTAAGAAGTGTAACAATATACCCCGTGTTATCAACGTGTTGTGTGAGAAGTGTAACAATATACCCTGTGTTACGAACGTGTTGTGTGACAAGTGTAACAATATACCCTGTGTTATCAACGTGTTGTGTGAGAAGTGTAACAATATACCCTGTGTTATCAACGTGTTGTGTGAGAAGTGTAACAATATACCCTGTGTTATCCACGTGTTGTGTGAGAAGTGTAACAATATACGTGTTATCAACGTGTTGTGTGAGAAGTGTAACAATATACCCTGTGTTATCCACGTGTTGTGTGAGAAGTGTAACAATATACCCTGTGTTATCAACGTGTTGTGTGAGAAGTGTAACAATATACCCTGTGTTATCAACGTGTTGTGTGAGAAGTGTAACAATATACCCTGTGTTATCAACGTGTTGTGTGAGAAGTGTAACAATATATTGTGTGTTATCAACGTGTTGTGTGAGAAGTGTAACAATATACCGTGTGTTATCAACGTGTTGTGTGAGAAGTGTAACAATATACCCGGTGTTATCAACGTGTTGTGTGAGAAGTGTAACAATATACCCTGTGTTACGAAAGTGTTGTATGACAAGTGTAACAATATACCCTGTGTTACGAACGTCTTGTATGACAAGTGTAACAATATACCCTGTGTTGTCAACGTGTTGTGTGAGAAGTGTAACAATATACCCCGTGTTATCAACGTGTTGTGTGACAAGTGTAACAATATACCCTGTGTAATCCACGTGTTGTGTGAGAAGTGTAACAATATACTTTGTGTTATCAACGTGTTGTGTGAGAAGTGTAACAATATACCCTGTGTTATCCACGTGTTGTGTGACAAGTGTAACAATATACCCTGTGTTATACACGTGTTGTGTGAGAAGTGTAACAATATACCCTGTGTTATCAACGTGTTGTGTGAGAAGTGTAACAATATACCCTGTGTTATCAACGTGTTGTGTGAGAAGTGTAACAATATACCCTGTGTTATCCACGTGTTGTGTGAGAAGTGTAACAATATACCCCGTGTTATCAACGTGTTGTGTGAGAAGTGTAACAATATACCCTGTGTTATCAACGTGTTGTGTGAGAAGTGTAACAATATACCCTGTGTTATCAACGTGTTGTGTGAGAAGTGTAACAATATACCCCGTGTTATCAACGTGTTGTGTGAGAAGTGTAACAATATACCCTGTGTTATACACGTGTTGTGTGAGAAGTGTAACAATATACCCTGTGTTATCAACGTGTTGTGTGAGAAGTGTAACAATATATCCCGTGTTATCAACGTGTTGTGTGAAAAGTGTAACAATATACCCTGTGTTATCAACGTGTTGTGTGAGAAGTGTAACAATATACCCTGTGTTACATACGTGTTGTGTGAGAAGTGTAACAATATACCGTGTGTTATCAACGTGTTGTGTGAGAAGTGTAACAATATACCCGGTGTTATCAACGTGTTGTGTGAGAAGTGTAACAATATACCACGTGTTATCAACGTGTTGTGTGAAAAGTGTAACAATATACCCTGTGTTATCAACGTGTTGTGTGAGAAGTGTAACAATATACCCTGTGTTATCAACGTGTTGTGTGAGAAGTGTAACAATATACCCTGTGTTATCAACGTGTTGTGTGAGAAGTGTAACAATATACCCTGTGTTATCAACGTGTTGTGTGAGAAGTGTAACAATATACCCTGTGTTATCAACGTGTTGTGTGAGAAGTGTAACAATATACCCTGTGTTATCAACGTGTTGTGTGAGAAGTTTAACAATATACCCTGTGTTATCAACGTGTTGTGTGAGAAGTGTAACAATATACCCTGTGTTATCAACGTGTTGTGTGAGAAGTGTAACAATATACCCCGTGTTATCAACGTGTTGTGTGAGAAGTGTAACAATATACCCCGTGTTATCAACGTGTTGTGTGAGAAGTGTAACAATATACCCTGTGTTATCAACGTGTTGTGTGAGAAGTGTAACAATATACCCTGTGTTATCAACGTGTTGTGTGAGAAGTGTAACAATATACCCCGTGTTATCAACGTGTTGTGTGAGAAGTGTAACAATATACCCCGTGTTATCAACGTGTTGTGTGAGAAGTGCAACAATATACCCTGTGTTATACACGTGTTGTGTGAGAAGTGTAACAATATACCCTGTGTTATCAACGTGTTGTGTGAGAAGTGTAACAATATATCCCGTGTTATCAACGTGTTGTGTGAGAAGTGTAACAATATATCCCTGTGTTATCAACGTGTTGTGTGAGAAGTGTAACAATATACCCTGTGTTATCAACGTGTTGTGTGAAAGTGTAACAATATACCCTGTGTTATCAACGTGTTGTGTGAGAAGTGTAACAATATACCCTGTGTTATCAACGTGTTGTGTGAGAAGTGTAACAATATACCCTGTGTTATCAACGTGTTGTGTGAGAAGTGTAACAATATACCCTGTGTTATCAACGTGTTGTGTGAGAAGTGTAACAATATACCCCGTGTTATCAACGTGTTGTGTGAGAAGTGTAACAATATACCCTGTGTTATCAACGTGTTGTGTGAGAAGTGTAACAATATACCCTGTGTTATCCACGTGTTGTGTGAGAAGTGTAACAATATACGTGTTATCAACGTGTTGTGTGAGAAGTGTAACAATATACCCTGTGTTATCCACGTGTTGTGTGAGAAGTGTAACAATATACCCTGTGTTATCAACGTGTTGTGTGAGAAGTGTAACAATATACCCTGTTATAACGTTATCAATATACGTGTTATCAACGTGTTGTGTGAAGTGTAACAATATACCCCGTGTTATCAACGTGTTGTGTGAGAAGTGTAACAATATACCCTGTGTTATCAACGTGTTGTGTGAGAAGTGTAACAATATATTGTGTGTTACATACGTGTTGTGTGAGAAGTGTAACAATATACCGTGTGTTATCAACGTCTTGTGTGAGAAGTTTAACAATATACCCGGTGTTATCAACGTGTTGTGTGAGAAGTGTAACAATATACCCTGTGTTACGAAAGTGTTGTATGACAAGTGTAACAATATACCCTGTGTTACGAACGTGTTGTGTGACAAGTGTAACAATATACCCTGTGTTATCAACGTGTTGTGTGAGAAGTGTAACAATATACCCCGTGTTATCAACGTGTTGTGTGACAAGTGTAACAATATACCCTGTGTAATCCACGTGTTGTGTGAGAAGTGTAACAATATACTTTGTGTTATCAACGTGTTGTGTGAGAAGTGTAACAATATACCCTGTGTTATCCACGTGTTGTGTGACAAGTGTAACAATATACCCTGTGTTATCACGTGTTGTGTGAGAAAGTGTAACAATATACCCTGTGTTATCAACGTGTTGTGTGAGAAGTGTAACAATATACCCTGTGTTATCAACGTGTTGTGTGAGAAGTGTAACAATATACCCTGTGTTATCAACGTGTTGTGTGAGAAGTGTAACAATATACCCCGTGTTATCAACGTGTTGTGTGAGAAGTGTAACAATATACCCTGTGTTATCAACGTGTTGTGTGAGAAGTGTAACAATATACCCTGTGTTATCAACGTGTTGTGTGAGAAGTGTAACAATATACCCTGTGTTATCAACGTGTTGTGTGAGAAGTGTAACAATATACCCTGTGTTATCAACGTGTTGTGTGAGAAGTGTAACAATATACCCTGTGTTATCAACGTGTTGTGTGAGAAGTGTAACAATATACCCCGTGTTATCAACGTGTTGTGTGAGAAGTGTAACAATATACCCTGTGTTATCAACGTGTTCTGTGAGAAGTGTAACAATATACCCTGTGTTATCAACGTGTTGTGTGAGAAGTGTAACAATATACCCCGTGTTATCAACGTGTTGTGTGAGAAGTGTAACAATATACCCTGTGTTATCAACGTGTTGTGTGAGAAGTGTAACAATATACCCTGTGTTATCAACGTGTTGTGTGAGAAGTGTAACAATATACCCTGTGTTATCAACGTGTTGTGTGAGAAGTGTAACAATATACCCTGTGTTATCAACGTGTTGTGTGAGAAGTGTAACAATATACCCTGTGTTATCAACGTGTTGTGTGAGAAGTGTAACAATATACCCTGTGTTATCAACGTGTTGTGTGAGAAGTGTAACAATATACCCTGTGTTATCAACGTGTTGTGTGAGAAGTGTAACAATATACCCTGTGTTATCAACGTGTTGTGTGAGAAGTGTAACAATATACCCTGTGTTATCAACGTGTTGTGTGAGAAGTGTAACAATATACCCTGTGTTATCAACGTGTTGTGTGAGAAGTGTAACAATATACCCCGTGTTATCAACGTGTTGTGTGAGAAGTGTAACAATATACCCTGTGTTATCAACGTGTTGTGTGAGAAGTGTAACAATATACCCCGTGTTATCAACGTGTTGTGTGAGAAGTGTAACAATATACCCTGTGTTATCAACGTGTTGTGTGAGAAGTGTAACAATATACCCCGTGTTATCAACGTGTTGTGTGAGAAGTGTAACAATATACCCTGTGTTATCAACGTGTTGTGTGAGAAGTGTAACAATATACCCTGTGTTATCAACGTGTTGTGTGAGAAGTGTAACAATATACCCTGTGTTATCAACGTGTTGTGTGAGAAGTGTAACAATATATCCCGTGTTATCAACGTGTTGTGTGAGAAGTGTAACAATATATCCTGTGTTATCAACGTGTTGTGTGAGAAGTGTAACAATATATTCTGTGTTACAACGTGTTGTGTGAGAAGTGTAACAATATACCCTGTGTTATCAACGTCTTGTGTGAGAAGTTTAACAATATACCCGGTGTTATCAACGTGTTGTGTGAGAAGTGTAACAATATACCCTGTGTTACGAAAGTGTTGTGTGACAAGTGTAACAATATACCCTGTGTTACGAACGTCTTGTATGACAAGTGTAACAATATACCCTGTGTTGTCAACGTGTTGTGTGAGAAGTGTAACAATATACCCCGTGTTATCAACGTGTTGTGTGACAAGTGTAACAATATACCCTGTGTAATCCACGTGTTGTGTGAGAAGTGTAACAATATACTTTGTGTTATCAACGTGTTGTGTGAGAAGTGTAACAATATACCCTGTGTTATCCACGTGTTGTGTGACAAGTGTAACAATATACCCTGTGTTATACACGTGTAGTGTGAGAAGTTTAACAATATACCCTGTGTTATGAACGTGTTGTGTGAGAAGTGTAACAATATATCCCGTGTTATCAACGTGTTGTGTGAGAAGTGTAACAATATACCCTGTGTTATCCACGTGTTGTGTGAGAAGTGTAACAATATACTTTGTGTTATCAACGTGTTGTGTGAGAAGTGTAACAATATATTGTGTGTTACCAACGTGTTGTGTGAGAAGTGTAACAATATACCCTGTGTTATCAACGTGTTGTGTAAGAAGTCTAACAATATACCCTGTCTTATCAACGTGTTGTGTGAGAAGTGTAACAATATACCCTGTGTTATCAACGTGTTGTGTGAGAAGTGTAACAATATACCCTGTGTTATCAACGTGTTGTGTGAGAAGTGTAACAATATACCCTGTGTTATCAACGTGTTGTGTGAGAAGTGTAACAATATACCCTGTGTTATCAACGTGTTGTGTGAGAAGTGTAACAATATACCCTGTGTTATCAACGTGTTGTGTGAGAAGTGTAACAATATACCCTGTGTTATCAACGTGTTGTGTGAGAAGTGTAACAATATACCCTGTGTTATCAACGTGTTGTGTGAGAAGTGTAACAATATACCCTGTGTTATCAACGTGTTGTGTGAGAAGTGTAACAATATACCCTGTGTTATCAACGTGTTGTGTGAGAAGTGTAACAATATACCCTGTGTTATCAACGTGTTGTGTGAGAAGTGTAACAATATACCCTGTGTTATCAACGTGTTGTGTGAGAAGTGTAACAATATACCCTGTGTTATCAACGTGTTGTGTGAGAAGTGTAACAATATACCCTGTGTTATCAACGTGTTGTGTGAGAAGTGTAACAATATACCCTGTGTTATCAACGTGTTGTGTGAGAAGTGTAACAATATACCCTGTGTTATCAACGTGTTGTGTGAGAAGTGTAACAATATACCCTGTGTTATCAACGTGTTGTGTGAGAAGTGTAACAATATACCCTGTGTTATCAACGTGTTGTGTGAGAAGTGTAACAATATACCCCGTGTTATCAACGTGTTGTGTGAGAAGTGTAACAATATACCCTGTGTTATCAACGTGTTGTGTGAGAAGTGTAACAATATACCCTGTGTTATCAACGTGTTGTGTGAGAAGTGTAACAATATACCCCGTGTTATCAACGTGTTGTGTGAGAAGTGTAACAATATACCCTGTGTTATCAACGTGTTGTGTGAGAAGTGTAACAATATACCCTGTGTTATCAACGTGTTGTGTGAGAAGTGTAACAATATACCCTGTGTTATCAACGTGTTGTGTGAGAAGTGTAACAATATACCCTGTGTTATCAACGTGTTGTGTGAGAAGTGTAACAATATACCCTGTGTTATCAACGTGTTGTGTGAGAAGTGTAACAATATACCCTGTGTTATCAACGTGTTGTGTGAGAAGTGTAACAATATACCCTGTGTTATCAACGTGTTGTGTGAGAAGTGTAACAATATACCCTGTGTTATCAACGTGTTGTGTGAGAAGTGTAACAATATACCCTGTGTTATCAACGTGTTGTGTGAGAAGTGTAACAATATACCCTGTGTTATCAACGTGTTGTGTGAGAAGTGTAACAATATACCCTGTGTTATCAACGTGTTGTGTGAGAAGTGTAACAATATACCCTGTGTTATCAACGTGTTGTGTGAGAAGTGTAACAATATACCCTGTGTTATCAACGTGTTGTGTGAGAAGTGTAACAATATACCCTGTGTTATCAACGTGTTGTGTGAGAAGTGTAACAATATACCCTGTGTTATCAACGTGTTGTGTGAGAAGTGTAACAATATACCCTGTGTTATCAACGTGTTGTGTGAGAAGTGTAACAATATACCCTGTGTTATCAACGTGTTGTGTGAGAAGTGTAACAATATACCCTGTGTTATCAACGTGTTGTGTGAGAAGTGTAACAATATACCCTGTGTTATCAACGTGTTGTGTGAGAAGTGTAACAATATACCCTGTGTTATCAACGTGTTGTGTGAGAAGTGTAACAATTTTCCCAGTGTTATCAACGTGTTGTTTGAGAAGTGTAACAATATACCCCGTGTTATCAACGTGTTGCGAGAGAAGTGTAACAATATACCCTGTGTTATCCACGTGTTGTGTGAGAAGTGTAACAATATACCCTGTGTTATCAACGTGTTGTGTGAGAAGTGTAACAATATACCCTGTGTTATCAACGTGTTGTGTGAGAAGTGTAACAATATACCCTGTGTTATCAACGTGTTGTGTGAGAAGTGTAACAATATACCCTGTGTTATCAACGTGTTGTGTGAGAAGTGTAACAATATACCCTGTGTTATCAACGTGTTGTGTGAGAAGTGTAACAATATACCCTGTGTTATCAACGTGTTGTGTGAGAAGTGTAACAATATACCCTGTGTTATCAACGTGTTGTGTGAGAAGTGTAACAATATACCCCGTGTTATCAACGTGTTGTGTGAGAAGTGTAACAATATACCCTGTGTTATCAACGTGTTGTGTGAGAAGTGTAACAATATACCCTGTGTTATCAACGTGTTGTGTGAGAAGTGTAACAATATATCCCGTGTTATCAACGTGTTGTGTGAGAAGTGTAACAATATATCCTGTGTTATCAACGTGTTGTGTGAGAAGTGTAACAATATATTCTGTGTTACATACGTGTTGTGTGAGAAGTGTAACAATATACCGTGTGTTATCAACGTGTTGTGTGAGAAGTTTAACAATATACCCGGTGTTATCAACGTGTTGTGTGAGAAGTGTAACAATATACCCTGTGTTACAACGTGTTGTGTGACAAGTGTAACAATATACCCTGTGTTACGAACGTCTTGTGTGACAAGTGTAACAATATACCCTGTGTTGTCAACGTGTTGTGTGAGAAGTGTAACAATATACCCCGTGTTATCAACGTGTTGTGTGACAAGTGTAACAATATACCCTGTGTAATCCACGTGTTGTGTGAGAAGTGTAACAATATACTTTGTGTTATCAACGTGTTGTGTGAGAAGTGTAACAATATACCCTGTGTTATCCACGTGTTGTGTGACAAGTGTAACAATATACCCTGTGTTATACACGTGTTGTGTGAGAAATGTAACAATATACCCTGTGTTATCAACGTGTTGTGTGAGAAGTGTAACAATATACCCTGTGTTATCAACGTGTTGTGTGAGAAGTGTAACAATATACCCTGTGTTATCCACGTGTTGTGTGAGAAGTGTAACAATATACCCCGTGTTATCAACGTGTTGTGTGAGAAGTGTAACAATATACCCTGTGTTATCAACGTGTTGTGTGAGAAGTGTAACAATATACCCCGTGTTATCAACGTGTTGTGTGAGAAGTGTAACAATATACCCTGTGTTATCAACGTGTTGTGTGAGAAGTGTAACAATATACCCTGTGTTATCAACGTGTTGTGTGAGAAGTGTAACAATATACCCTGTGTTATCAACGTGTTGTGTGAGAAGTGTAACAATATACCCTGTGTTATCAACGTGTTGTGTGAGAAGTGTAACAATATACCCTGTGTTATCAACGTGTTGTGTGAGAAGTGTAACAATATACCCTGTGTTATCAACGTGTTGTGTGAGAAGTGTAACAATATACCCCGTGTTATCAACGTGTTGTGTGAGAAGTGTAACAATATACCCTGTGTTATCAACGTGTTGTGTGAGAAGTGTAACAATATACCCTGTGTTATCAACGTGTTGTGTGAGAAGTGTAACAATATACCCTGTGTTATCAACGTGTTGTGTGAGAAGTGTAACAATATACCCTGTGTTATCAACGTGTTGTGTGAGAAGTGTAACAATATACCCTGTGTTATCAACGTGTTGTGTGAGAAGTGTAACAATATACCCTGTGTTATCAACGTGTTGTGTGAGAAGTGTAACAATATACCCTGTGTTATCAACGTGTTGTGTGAGAAGTGTAACAATATACCCCGTGTTATCAACGTGTTGTGTGAGAAGTGTAACAATATACCCTGTGTTATCAACGTGTTGTGTGAGAAGTGTAACAATATACCCTGTGTTATCAACGTGTTGTGTGAGAAGTGTAACAATATACCCTGTGTTATCAACGTGTTGTGTGAGAAGTGTAACAATATACCCTGTGTTATCAACGTGTTGTGTGAGAAGTGTAACAATATACCCTGTGTTATCAACGTGTTGTGTGAGAAGTGTAACAATATACCCTGTGTTATCAACGTGTTGTGTGAGAAGTGTAACAATATACCCTGTGTTATCAACGTGTTGTGTGAGAAGTGTAACAATATACCCTGTGTTATCAACGTGTTGTGTGAGAAGTGTAACAATATACCCTGTGTTATCTACGTGTTGTGTGAGAAGTGTAACAATATACCCTGTGTTATCAACGTGTTGTGTGAGAAGTGTAACAATATACCCTGTGTTATCAACGTGTTGTGTGAGAAGTGTAACAATATACCCGGTGTTATCAACGTGTTGTGTGAGAAGTGTAACAATATACCCTGTGTTATCAACGTGTTGTGTGAGAAGTGTAACAATATACCCTGTGTTATCAACGTGTTGTGTGACAAGTGTAACAATATACCCTGTGTTATCAACGTGTTGTGTGAGAAGTGTAACAATATACCCCGTGTTATCAACGTGTTGTGTGAGAAGTGTAACAATATACCCTGTGTTATCCACGTGTTGTGTGAGAAGTGTAACAATATACCCTGTGTTATCAACGTGTTGTGTGAGAAGTGTAACAATATACCCTGTGTTATCCACGTGTTGTGTGAGAAGTGTAACAATATACCCTGTGTTATACACGTGTTGTGTGAGAAGTGTAACAATATACCCTGTGTTATCACAATAACAATATACCCTGTGTTATCAACGTGTTGTGTGAGAAGTGTAACAATATACCCTGTGTTATCAACGTGTTGTGTGAGAAGTGTAACAATATACCCTGTGTTATCAACGTGTTGTGTGAGAAGTGTAACAATATATTGTGTTACAACGTCTTGTGTGAGAAGTGTAACAATATACCGTGTGTTATCAACGTCTTGTGTGAGAAGTTTAACAATATACCCGGTGTTATCAACGTGTTGTGTGAGAAGTGTAACAATATACCCTGTGTTACGAACGTGTTGTGTGACAAGTGTAACAATATACCCTGTGTTACGAACGTCTTGTATGACAAGTGTAACAATATACCCTGTGTTGTCAACGTGTTGTGTGAGAAGTGTAACAATATACCCCGTGTTATCAACGTGTTGTGTGACAAGTGTAACAATATACCCTGTGTTATCCACGTGTTGTGTGAGAAGTGTAACAATATACTTTGTGTTATCAACGTGTTGTGTGAGAAGTGTAACAATATACCCTGTGTTATCCACGTGTTGTGTGACAAGTGTAACAATATACCCTGTGTTATACACGTGTTGTGTGAGAAGTGTAACAATATACCCTGTGTTATCAACGTGTTGTGTGAGAAGTGTAACAATATACCCCGTGTTATCAACGTGTTGTGTGAGAAGTGTAACAATATACCCTGTGTTATCCACGTGTTGTGTGAGAAGTGTAACAATATACTTTGTGTTATCAACGTGTTGTGTGAGAAGTGTAACAATATACCCTGTGTTATCAACGTGTTGTGTGAGAAGTGTAACAATATACCCTGTGTTATCAACGTGTTGTGTGAGAAGTGTAACAATATACCCTGTGTTATCAACGTGTTGTGTGAGAAGTGTAACAATATACCCTGTGTTATCAACGTGTTGTGTGAGAAGTGTAACAATATACCCTGTGTTATCAACGTGTTGTGTGAGAAGTGTAACAATATACCCTGTGTTATCAACGTGTTGTGTGAGAAGTGTAACAATATACCCCGTGTTATCAACGTGTTGTGTGAGAAGTGTAACAATATACCCCGTGTTATCAACGTGTTGTGTGAGAAGTGTAACAATATATCCTGTGTTATCAACGTGTTCTGTGAGAAGTGTAACAATATACCCTGTGTTATCCACGTGTTGTGTGAGAAGTGTAACAATATACCCGTGTGTTATCAACGTGTTGTGTGAGAAAGTGTAACAATATACCCTGTGTTATCAACGTGTTGTGTGAGAAGTGTAACAATATACCCTGTGTTATCAACGTGTTGTGTGAGAAGTGTAACAATATACCCCGTGTTATCAACGTGTTGTGTGAGAAGTGTAACAATATACCCCGTGTTATCAACGTGTTGTGTGAGAAGTGTAACAATATACCCCGTGTTATCAACGTGTTGTGTGAGAAGTGTAACAATATACCCCGTGTTATCAACGTGTTGTGTGAGAAGTGTAACAATATACCCTGTGTTATCAACGTGTTGTGTGAGAAGTGTAACAATATACCCCGTGTTATCAACGTGTTGTGTGAGAAGTGTAACAATATACCCCGTGTTATCAACGTGTTGTGTGAGAAGTGTAACAATATACCCTGTGTTATCAACGTGTTGTGTGAGAAGTGTAACAATATACCCTGTGTTATCAACGTGTTGTGTGAGAAGTGTAACAATATACCCCGTGTTATCAACGTGTTGTGTGAGAAGTGTAACAATATACCCTGTGTTATCAACGTGTTGTGTGAGAAGTGTAACAATATACCCTGTGTTATCAACGTGTTGTGTGAGAAGTGTAACAATATACCCTGTGTTATCAACGTGTTGTGTGAGAAGTGTAACAATATACCCTGTGTTATCAACGTGTTGTGTGAGAAGTGTAACAATATACCCTGTGTTATCAACGTGTTGTGTGAGAAGTGTAACAATATACCCTGTGTTATCAACGTGTTGTGTGAGAAGTGTAACAATATACCCTGTGTTATCAACGTGTTGTGTGAGAAGTGTAACAATATACCCTGTGTTATCAACGTGTTGTGTGAGAAGTGTAACAATATACCCTGTGTTATCAACGTGTTGTGTGAGAAGTGTAACAATATACCCTGTGTTATCAACGTGTTGTGTGAGAAGTGTAACAATATACCCTGTGTTATCAACGTGTTGTGTGAGAAGTGTAACAATATACCCTGTGTTATCAACGTGTTGTGTGAGAAGTTTAACAATATACCCTGTGTTATCAACGTGTTGTGTGAGAAGTGTAACAATATACCCTGTGTTATCCACGTGTTGTGTGAGAAGTGTAACAATATACTTTGTGTTATCAACGTGTTGTGTGAGAAGTGTAACAATATATTGTGTGTTACAACGTGTTGTGTGAGAAGTGTAACAATATACCCTGTGTTATCAACGTGTTGTGTAAGAAGTGTAACAATATACCCGTGTTATCAACGTGTTGTGTGAGAAGTGTAACAATATACCCGGTGTTATCAACGTGTTGTGTGAGAAGTGTAACAATATACCCTGTGTTACGAACGTGTTGTGTGACAAGTGTAACAATATACCCTGTGTTGTCAACGTGTTGTGTGAGAAGTGTAACAATATACCCCGTGTTATCAACGTGTTGTGTGACAAGTGTAACAATATACCCTGTGTTATCCACGTGTTGTGTGAGAAGTGTAACAATATACTTTGTGTTATCAACGTGTTGTGTGAGAAGTGTAACAATATACCCTGTGTTATCCACGTGTTGTGTGAGAAGTGTAACAATATACCCTGTGTTATACACGTGTTGTGTGAGAAGTGTAACAATATACCCTGTGTTATCAACGTGTTGTGTGAGAAGTGTAACAATATACCCTGTGTTATCAACGTGTTGTGTGAGAAGTGTAACAATATACCCTGTGTTATCAACGTGTTGTGTGAGAAGTGTAACAATATACCCCGTGTTATCAACGTGTTGTGTGAGAAGTGTAACAATATACCCTGTGTTATCAACGTGTTGTGTGAGAAGTGTAACAATATACCCTGTGTTATCAACGTGTTGTGTGAGAAGTGTAACAATATACCCCGTGTTATCAACGTGTTGTGTGAGAAGTGTAACAATATACCCTGTGTTATCAACGTGTTGTGTGAGAAGTGTAACAATATACCCTGTGTTATCAACGTGTTGTGTGAGAAGTGTAACAATATACCCTGTGTTATCAACGTGTTGTGTGAGAAGTGTAACAATATACCCTGTGTTATCAACGTGTTGTGTGAGAAGTGTAACAATATACCCTGTGTTATCAACGTGTTGTGTGAGAAGTGTAACAATATACCCTGTGTTATCAACGTGTTGTGTGAGAAGTGTAACAATTTTCCCAGTGTTATCAACGTGTTGTGTGAGAAGTGTAACAATATACCCCGTGTTATCAACGTGTTGTGTGAGAAGTGTAACAATATACCCTGTGTTATCCACGTGTTGTGTGAGAAGTGTAACAATATACCCTGTGTTATCAACGTGTTGTGTGAGAAGTGTAACAATATACCCTGTGTTATCAACGTGTTGTGTGAGAAGTGTAACAATATACCCTGTGTTATCAACGTGTTGTGTGAGAAGTGTAACAATATACGTGTTGTGTGAGAAGTGTAACAATATACCCTGTGTTATCAACGTGTTGTGTGAGAAGTGTAACAATATACCCTGTGTTATCAACGTGTTGTGTGAGAAGTGTAACAATATACCCTGTGTTATCAACGTGTTGTGTGAGAAGTGTAACAATATACCCCGTGTTATCAACGTGTTGTGTGAGAAGTGTAACAATATACCCTGTGTTATCAACGTGTTGTGTGAGAAGTGTAACAATATACCCCGTGTTATCAACGTGTTGTGTGAGAAGTGTAACAATATACCCCGTGTTATCAACGTGTTGTGTGAGAAGTGTAACAATATACCCTGTGTTATCAACGTGTTGTGTGAGAAGTGTAACAATATACCCCGTGTTATCAACGTGTTGTGTGAGAAGTGTAACAATATACCCCGTGTTATCAACGTGTTGTGTGAGAAGTGTAACAATATACCCTGTGTTATCAACGTGTTGTGTGAGAAGTGTAACAATATACCCTGTGTTATCAACGTGTTGTGTGAGAAGTGTAACAATATACCCCGTGTTATCAACGTGTTGTGTGAGAAGTGTAACAATATACCCTGTGTTATCAACGTGTTGTGTGAGAAGTGTAACAATATACCCTGTGTTATCAACGTGTTGTGTGAGAAGTGTAACAATATACCCTGTGTTATCAACGTGTTGTGTGAGAAGTGTAACAATATACCCTGTGTTATCAACGTGTTGTGTGAGAAGTGTAACAATATACCCTGTGTTATCAACGTGTTGTGTGAGAAGTGTAACAATATACCCTGTGTTATCAACGTGTTGTGTGAGAAGTGTAACAATATACCCTGTGTTATCAACGTGTTGTGTGAGAAGTGTAACAATATACCCCGTGTTATCAACGTGTTGTGTGAGAAGTGTAACAATATACCCTGTGTTATCAACGTGTTGTGTGAGAAGTGTAACAATATACCCTGTGTTATCAACGTGTTGTGTGAGAAGTGTAACAATATACCCTGTGTTATCAACGTGTTGTGTGAGAAGTGTAACAATATACCCTGTGTTATCAACGTGTTGTGTGAGAAGTGTAACAATATACCCTGTGTTATCAACGTGTTGTGTGAGAAGTGTAACAATATACCCTGTGTTATCAACGTGTTGTGTGAGAAGTGTAACAATATACCCTGTGTTATCAACGTGTTGTGTGAGAAGTGTAACAATATACCCCGTGTTATCAACGTGTTGTGTGAGAAGTGTAACAATATACCCTGTGTTATCAACGTGTTGTGTGAGAAGTGTAACAATATACCCTGTGTTATCAACGTGTTGTGTGAGAAGTGTAACAATATACCCTGTGTTATCAACGTGTTGTGTGAGAAGTGTAACAATATACCCGGTGTTATCAACGTGTTGTGTGAGAAGTGTAACAATATACCCTGTGTTATCAACGTGTTGTGTGAGAAGTGTAACAATATACCCTGTGTTATCAACGTGTTGTGTGAGAAGTGTAACAATATACCCTGTGTTATCAACGTGTTGTGTGAGAAGTGTAACAATATACCCTGTGTTATCAACGTGTTGTGTGAGAAGTGTAACAATATACCCTGTGTTATCAACGTGTTGTGTGAGAAGTGTAACAATATACCCTGTGTTATCAACGTGTTGTGTGAGAAGTGTAACAATATACCCTGTGTTATCAACGTGTTGTGTGAGAAGTGTAACAATATACCCTGTGTTATACACGTGTTGTGTGAGAAGTTTAACAATATACCCTGTGTTATCAACGTGTTGTGTGAGAAGTGTAACAATATACCCTGTGTTATCAACGTGTTGTGTGAGAAGTGTAACAATATACTTTGTGTTATCAACGTGTTGTGTGAGAAGTGTAACAATATATTGTGTGTTACAACGTGTTGTGTGAGAAGTGTAACAATATACCGTGTGTTATCAACGTCTTGTGTGAGAAGTTTAACAATATACCCGGTGTTATCAACGTGTTGTGTGAGAAGTGTAACAATATACCCTGTGTTACGAAAGTGTTGTATGACAAGTGTAACAATATACCCTGTGTTACGAACGTCTTGTATGACAAGTGTAACAATATACCCTGTGTTGTCAACGTGTTGTGTGAGAAGTGTAACAATATACCCCGTGTTATCAACGTGTTGTGTGACAAGTGTAACAATATACCCTGTGTAATCCACGTGTTGTGTGAGAAGTGTAACAATATACTTTGTGTTATCAACGTGTTGTGTGAGAAGTGTAACAATATACCCTGTGTTATCCACGTGTTGTGTGACAAGTGTAACAATATACCCTGTGTTATACACGTGTAGTGTGAGAAGTTTAACAATATACCCTGTGTTATGAACGTGTTGTGTGAGAAGTGTAACAATATATCCCGTGTTATCAACGTGTTGTGTGAGAAGTGTAACAATATACCCTGTGTTATCAACGTGTTGTGTGAGAAGTGTAACAATATACTCTGTGTTATCAACGTGTTGTGTGAGAAGTGTAACAATATATTGTGTGTTACCAACGTGTTGTGTGAGAAGTGTAACAATATACCCTGTGTTATCAACGTGTTGTGTAAGAAGTCTAACAATATACCCTGTCTTATCAACGTGTTGTGTGAGAAGTGTAACAATTTTCCCAGTGTTATCAACGTGTTGTGTGAGAAGTGTAACAATATACCCCGTGTTATCAACGTGTTGTGTGAGAAGTGTAACAATATACCCTGTGTTATCCACGTGTTGTGTGAGAAATGTAACAATATACCCCGTGTTATCAACGTGTTGTGTGAGAACTGTAACAATATACCCCGTGTTATCAACGTGTTGTATGAGAAGTGTAACAATATATCCTGTTATCAACGTGTTCTGTGAGAAGTGTAACAATATACCCTGTTTTATCCACGTGTTGTGTGAGAAGTGTAAAAATATACCCCGTGTTATCAACGTGTTGTGTGAGAAGTTTAACAATATACCCTGTGTTATCAACGTGTTGTGTGAGAAGTGTAACAATATACCCTGTGTTATCAACGTGTTGTGTGAGAAGTGTAACAATATACCCCGTGTTATCAACGTGTTGTGTGAGAAGTGTAACAATATACCCCGTGTTATCAACGTGTTGTGTGAGAAGTGTAACAATATACCCCGTGTTATCAACGTGTTGTGTGAGAAGTGTAACAATATACCCCGTGTTATCAACGTGTTGTGTGAGAAGTGTAACAATATACCCTGTGTTATCAACGTGTTGTGTGAGAAGTGTAACAATATACCCCGTGTTATCAACGTGTTGTGTGAGAAGTGTAACAATATACCCCGTGTTATCAACGTGTTGTGTGAGAAGAGCAACAATATACCCTGTGTTATACACGTGTTGTGTGAGAAGTTTAACAATATACCCTGTGTTATGAACGTGTAGTGTGAAAAGTGTAACAATATATCCCGTTTTATCAACGTGTTGTGTGAAAAGTGTAACAATATATCCCGTGTTATCAACGTGTTGTGTGAGAAGTGTAACAATATACCCTGTGTTATCAACGTGTTGTGTGAGAAGTGTAACAATATACCCTGTGTTATCAACGTGTTGTGTGAGAAGTGTAACAATATACCCTGTGTTATCAACGTCTTGTGTGAGAAGTGTAACAATATACACGGTGTTATCAACGTGTTGTGTGAGAAGTGTAACAATATACCCTGTGTTATCAACGTGTTGTGTGAGAAGTGTAACAATATACCCTGTGTTATCAACGTGTTGTGTGAGAAGTGTAACAATATACCCTGTGTTATCAACGTGTTGTGTGAGAAGTGTAACAATATACCCTGTGTTATCAACGTGTTGTGTGAGAAGTGTAACAATATACCCTGTGTTATCAACGTGTTGTGTGAGAAGTGTAACAATATACCCTGTGTTATCAACGTGTTGTGTGAGAAGTGTAACAATATACCCTGTGTTATCAACGTGTTGTGTGAGAAGTGTAACAATATACCCTGTGTTATCAACGTGTTGTGTGAGAAGTGTAACAATATACCCTGTGTTATCAACGTGTTGTGTGAGAAGTGTAACAATATACCCTGTGTTATCAACGTGTTGTGTGAGAAGTGTAACAATATACCCTGTGTTATCAACGTGTTGTGTGAGAAGTGTAACAATATACCCTGTGTTATCAACGTGTTGTGTGAGAAGTGTAACAATATACCCCGTGTTATCAACGTGTTGTGTGAGAAGTGTAACAATATACCCTGTGTTATCAACGTGTTGTGTGAGAAGTGTAACAATATACCCCGTGTTATCAACGTGTTGTGTGAGAAGTGTAACAATATACCCGTGTTATCAACGTGTTGTGTGAGAAGTGTAACAATATACCCCGTGTTATCAACGTGTTGTGTGAGAAGTGTAACAATATACCCCGTGTTATCAACGTGTTGTGTGAGAAGTGTAACAATATACCCTGTGTTATCAACGTGTTGTGTGAGAAGTGTAACAATATACCCTGTGTTATCAACGTGTTGTGTGAGAAGTGTAACAATATACCCGTGTGTTATCAACGTGTTATCAACGTGTGAGAAGTGTAACAATATACCCTGTGTTATCAACGTGTTGTGTGAGAAGTGTAACAATATACCCTGTGTTATCAACGTGTTGTGTGAGAAGTGTAACAATATACCCTGTGTTATCAACGTGTTGTGTGAGAAGTGTAACAATATACCCTGTGTTATCAACGTGTTGTGTGAGAAGTGTAACAATATACCCTGTGTTATCAACGTGTTGTGTGAGAAGTGTAACAATATACCCTGTGTTATCAACGTGTTGTGTGAGAAGTGTAACAATATACCCTGTGTTATCAACGTGTTGTGTGAGAAGTGTAACAATATACCCCGTGTTATCAACGTGTTGTGTGAGAAGTGTAACAATATACCCTGTGTTATCAACGTGTTGTGTGAGAAGTGTAACAATATACCCTGTGTTATCAACGTGTTGTGTGAGAAGTGTAACAATATACCCTGTGTTATCAACGTGTTGTGTGAGAAGTGTAACAATATACCCTGTGTTATCAACGTGTTGTGTGAGAAGTGTAACAATATACCCTGTGTTATCAACGTGTTGTGTGAGAAGTGTAACAATATACCCTGTGTTATCAACGTGTTGTGTGAGAAGTGTAACAATATACCCTGTGTTATCAACGTGTTGTGTGAGAAGTGTAACAATGTATTGTGTGTTACAACGTGTTGTGTGAGAAGTGTAACAATATACCGTGTGTTATCAACGTGTTGTGTGAGAAGTGTAACAATATACCCGGTGTTATCAACGTGTTGTGTGAGAAGTGTAACAATATACCCTGTGTTATCAACGTGTTGTGTGACAAGTGTAACAATATACCCTGTGTTATCAACGTGTTGTGTGACAAGTGTAACAATATACCCTGTGTTATCAACGTGTTGTGTGAAAGTGTAACAATATACCCTGTGTTATCAACGTGTTGTGTGAAAGTGTAACAATATACCCCGTGTTATCAACGTGTTGTGTGAGAAGTGTAACAATATACCCTGTGTTATCAACGTGTTGTGTGAGAAGTGTAACAATATACCCTGTGTTATCAACGTGTTGTGTGAGAAGTGTAACAATATACCCTGTGTTATCCACGTGTTGTGTGATGTAACAATATACCCTGTGTTATACACGTGTAGTGTGAGAAGTTTAACAATATACCCTGTGTTATGAACGTGTTGTGTGAGAAGTGTAACAATATATCCCGTGTTATCAACGTGTTGTGTGAGAAGTGTAACAATATACCCTGTGTTATCAACGTGTTGTGTGAGAAGTGTAACAATATACCCTGTGTTATCAACGTGTTGTGTGAGAAGTGTAACAATATACCCTGTGTTATCAACGTGTTGTGTGAGAAGTGTAACAATATACCCTGTGTTATCAACGTGTTGTGTAAGAAGTCTAACAATATACCCTGTCTTATCAACGTGTTGTGTGAGAAGTGTAACAATTTTCCCAGTGTTATCAACGTGTTGTTTGAGAAGTGTAACAATATACCCCGTGTTATCAACGTGTTGTGTGAGAAGTGTAACAATATACCCTGTGTTATCAACGTGTTGTGTGAGAAGTGTAACAATATACCCCGTGTTATCAACGTGTTGTGTGAGAAGTGTAACAATATACCCCGTGTTATCAACGTGTTGTATGAGAAGTGTAACAATATATCCTGTGTTATCAACGTGTTCTGTGAGAAGTGTAACAATATACCCTGTTTTATCCACGTGTTGTGTGAGAAGTGTAACAATATACCCCGTGTTATCAACGTGTTGTGTGAGAAGTGTAACAATATACCCTGTGTTATCAACGTGTTGTGTGAGAAGTGTAACAATATACCCTGTGTTATCAACGTGTTGTGTGAGAAGTGTAACAATATACCCCGTGTTATCAACGTGTTGTGTGAGAAGTGTAACAATATACCCCGTGTTATCAACGTGTTGTGTGAGAAGTGTAACAATATACCCTGTGTTATCAACGTGTTGTGTGAGAAGTGTAACAATATACCCCGTGTTATCAACGTGTTGTGTGAGAAGTGTAACAATATACCCTGTGTTATCAACGTGTTGTGTGAGAAGTGTAACAATATACCCCGTGTTATCAACGTGTTGTGTGAGAAGTGTAACAATATACCCCGTGTTATCAACGTGTTGTGTGAGAAGTGTAACAATATACCCTGTGTTATCAACGTGTTGTGTGAGAAGTGTAACAATATACCCTGTGTTATCAACGTGTTGTGTGAGAAGTGTAACAATATATCCCGTTTTATCAACGTGTTGTGTGAGAAGTGTAACAATATATCCTGTGTTATCAACGTGTTTTGTGAGAAGTGTAACAATATACCCTGTGTTATCAACGTGTTGTGTGAGAAGTGTAACAATATACCCTGTGTTATCAACGTGTTGTGTGAGAAGTGTAACAATATACCCTGTGTTATCAACGTGTTGTGTGAGAAGTGTAACAATATACCCGGTGTTATCAACGTGTTGTGTGAGAAGTGTAACAATATACCCTGTGTTATCAACGTGTTGTGTGAGAAGTGTAACAATATACCCTGTGTTATCAACGTGTTGTGTGAGAAGTGTAACAATATACCCTGTGTTATCAACGTGTTGTGTGAGAAGTGTAACAATATACCCTGTGTTATCAACGTGTTGTGTGAGAAGTGTAACAATATACCCTGTGTTATCAACGTGTTGTGTGAGAAGTGTAACAATATACCCGTGTGTGTTATCAACGTGTTGTGTGAGAAGTGTAACAATATACCCCGTGTTATCAACGTGTTGTGTGAGAAGTGTAACAATATACCCCGTGTTATCAACGTGTTGTGTGAGAAGTGTAACAATATACCCTGTGTTATCAACGTGTTGTGTGAGAAGTGTAACAATATACCCTGTGTTATCAACGTGTTGTGTGAGAAGTGTAACAATATACCCCGTGTTATCAACGTGTTGTGTGAGAAGTGTAACAATATACCCCGTGTTATCAACGTGTTGTGTGAGAAGTGTAACAATATACCCCGTGTTATCAACGTGTTGTGTGAGAAGTGTAACAATATACCCTGTGTTATCAACGTGTTGTGTGAGAAGTGTAACAATATACCCCGTGTTATCAACGTGTTGTGTGAGAAGTGTAACAATATACCCCGTGTTATCAACGTGTTGTGTGAGAAGTGTAACAATATACCCCGTGTTATCAACGTGTTGTGTGAGAAGTGTAACAATATACCCTGTGTTATCAACGTGTTGTGTGAGAAGTGTAACAATATACCCTGTGTTATCAACGTGTTGTGTGAGAAGTGTAACAATATACCCTGTGTTATCAACGTGTTGTGTGAGAAGTGTAACAATATACCCTGTGTTATCAACGTGTTGTGTGAGAAGTGTAACAATATACCCTGTGTTATCAACGTGTTGTGTGAGAAGTGTAACAATATACCCTGTGTTATCAACGTGTTGTGTGAGAAGTGTAACAATATACCCTGTGTTATCAACGTGTTGTGTGAGAAGTGTAACAATATACCCTGTGTTATCAACGTGTTGTGTGAGAAGTGTAACAATATACCCTGTGTTATCAACGTGTTGTGTGAGAAGTGTAACAATATACCCTGTGTTATCAACGTGTTGTGTGAGAAGTGTAACAATATACCCTGTGTTATCAACGTGTTGTGTGAGAAGTGTAACAATATACCCTGTGTTATCAACGTGTTGTGTGAGAAGTGTAACAATATACCCCTGTGTTATCAACGTGTTGTGTGAGAAGTGTAACAATATACCCTGTGTTATCAACGTGTTGTGTGAGAAGTGTAACAATATACCCTGTGTTATCAACGTGTTGTGTGAGAAGTGTAACAATATACCCTGTGTTATCAACGTGTTGTGTGAGAAGTGTAACAATATACCCTGTGTTATCAACGTGTTGTGTGAGAAGTGTAACAATATACCCCGTGTTATCAACGTGTTGTGTGAGAAGTGTAACAATATACCCCGTGTTATCAACGTGTTGTGTGAGAAGTGTAACAATATACCCCGTGTTATCAACGTGTTGTGTGAGAAGTGTAACAATATACCCTGTGTTATCAACGTGTTGTGTGAGAAGTGTAACAATATACCCTGTGTTATCAACGTGTTGTGTGACGTAACAATATACCCCGTGTTATCAACGTGTTGTGTGAGAAGTGTAACAATATACCCCGTGTTATCAACGTGTTGTGTGAGAAGTGTAACAATATACCCCGTGTTATCAACGTGTTGTGTGAGAAGTGTAACAATATACCCTGTGTTATGAACGAGTTGTGTGACAAGTGTATCAATATACCCTGTGTTATCAACGTGTTGTGTGAGAAGTGTAACAATATACAACGTGTTGTGTGAGAAGAGCAACAATATACCCTGTGTTATACACGTGTTGTGTGAGAAGTGTAACAATATACCCTGTGTTATCAACGTGTTGTGTGAGAAGTGTAACAATATACCCCGTGTTATCAACGTGTTGTGTGAGAAGTGTAACAATATACCCTGTGTTATCAACGTGTTGTGTGACAAGTGTATCAATATACCCTGTGTTATCAACGTGTTGTGTGAGAAGTGTAACAATATACCCTGTGTATCAACGTGTTGTGTGAGAAGTGTAACAATATACCCTGTGTTATCAACGTGTTGTGTGAGAAGTGTAACAATATACCCTGTGTTATCAACGTGTTGTGTGAGAAGTGTAACAATATATCCCGTGTTATCAACGTGTTGTGTGAGAAGTGTAACAATATACCCTGTGTTATCTACGTGTTGTGTGAGAAGTGTAACAATATATTCCGTGTTACCAACGTGTTGTGTGAGAAGTGTAACAATATACCCTGTGTTATCAACGTCTTGTGTGAGAAGTGTAACAATATACACGGTGTTATCAACGTGTTGTGTGAGAAGTGTAACAATATACCCTGTGTTATCAACGTGTTGTGTGAGAAGTGTAACAATATACACCGTGTTATCAACGTGTTGTGTGAGAAGTGTAACAATATACCCTGTGTTATCAACGTGTTGTGTGAGAAGTGTAACAATATACCCTGTGTTATGTAACAACGTGTTGTGTGAGAAGTGTAACAATATACCCTGTGTTATCAACGTGTTGTGTGAGAAGTGTAACAATATACCCCGTGTTATCAACGTGTTGTGTGAGAAGTGTAACAATATACCCCGTGTTATCAACGTGTTGTGTGAGAAGTGTAACAATATACCCCGTGTTATCAACGTGTTGTGTGAGAAGTGTAACAATATACCCTGTGTTATCCACGTGTTGTGTGACAAGTGTAACAATATACCCTGTGTTATACACTTGTAGGGTGAGAAGTTTAACAATATACCCTGTGTTATCAACGTGTTGTGTAAGAAGTCTAACAATATACCCTGTGTTATCAACGTGTTGTGTGAGAAGTGTAACAATATACCCTGTGTTATCAACGTGTTGTGTGAGAAGTGTAACAATATACCCCGTGTTATCAACGTGTTGTGTGAGAAGTGTAACAATATACCCTGTGTTATCAACGTGTTGTGTGAGAAGTGTAACAATATACCCCGTGTTATCAACGTGTTGTGTGAGAAGTGTAACAATATACCCGTGTTATCAACGTGTTGTGTGAGAAGTGTAACAATATACCCTGTGTTATCAACGTGTTGTGTGAGAAGTGTAACAATATACCCTGTGTTATCAACGTGTTGTGTGAGAAGTGTAACAATATACCCCGTGTTATCAACGTGTTGTGTGAGAAGTGTAACAATATATCCCGTGTTATCAACGTGTTGTGTGAGAAGTGTAACAATATACCCCGTGTTATCAACGTGTTGTGAGAAGTGTAGAAGTGTAACAATATATACCTGTGTTATCAACGTGTTGTGTGAGAAGTGTAACAATATACCCTGTGTTATCAACGTGTTGTGTGAGAAGTGTAACAATATACCCCGTGTTATCAACGTGTTGTGTGAGAAGTGTAACAATATACCCTGTGTTATCAACGTGTTGTGTGAAAGTGTAACAATATACCCTGTGTTATCAACGTGTTGTGTGAGAAGTGTAACAATATACCCCGTGTTATCAACGTGTTGTGTGAGAAGTGTAACAATATACCCCGTGTTATCAACGTGTTGTGTGAGAAGTGTAACAATATACCCCGTGTTATCAACGTGTTGTGTGAGAAGTGTAACAATATACCCTGTGTTATCAACGTGTTGTGTGAGAAGTGTAACAATATACCCTGTGTTATCAACGTGTTGTGTGACAAGTGTAACAATATACCCTGTGTTATCAACGTGTTGTGTGAGAAGTGTAACAATATACCCTGTGTTATCAACGTGTTGTGTGACAAGTGTAACAATATACCCTGTGTTGTCAACGTGTTGTGTGAGAAGTGTAACAATATACCCTGTGTTATCAACGTGTTGTGTGACAAGTGTAATAATATACCCTGTGTTATCCACGTGTTGTGTGAGAAGTGTAACAATATACTTTGTGTTATCAACGTGTTGTGTGAGAAGTGTAACAATATACACCGTGTTATCAACGTGTTGTGTGAGAAGTGTAACAATATACCCCGTGTTATCAACGTGTTGTGTGAGACGTGTAACAATATACCCCGTGTTATCAACGTTTTGTGTGAGAAGTGTAACGATATACCCTCTGTTATCCACGTGTTGTGTGACAAGTGTAACAATATACCCCGTGTTATCAACGTGTTGTGTGAGAAGTGTAACAATATACCCTGTGTTATCAACGTGTTGTGTGAGAAGTGTAACAATATACCCCGTGTTATCAACGTGTTGTGTAAGAAGTGTAACAATATACCCTGTGTTATCAACGTGTTGTGTGAGAAGTGTAACAATCTACCCCGTGTTATCAACGTGTTGTGTGAGAAGTGTAACAATATACTCTGTGTTATCCACGTGTTGTGCGAGAAGTTGAACAATATACCCCGTGTTATCATCGTGTTGTGTGAGAAGTGTAACAATATACCCTGTGTTATCAACGTGTTGTGTGAGAAGTGTAACAATATACCCCGTGTTATCAACGTGTTGTGTGACAAGTGTAACAATATACCCTCTGTTTTCAATGTGTTGTGTGAGAAGTGTAACAATATACACCGCGTTATCAACGTGTTGTGTGAGAAGTGTAACAATATACCCCGTGTTATCAACGTGTTGTGTGACAAGTGTAACAATATACCCCATGTTATCCACGTGTTGTGTGAGAAGTGTAACAATAAACCCTTTGTTATCAACGTGTTGTGTGAGAAGTTTAATCACAAGATTACAATTTTACTTGATAATTACTTGAAAAAGATATTCAACGTTTAACACACTACTGTTTAGAACCTCTTTAATAAAATATAAACCACATAACTTTTGTTACAAATCGCTTGCTGTGAAAGATTAATATCCTTTTTTTTGGATTGAAATAAAAACTGTTACTAACGTAATTCTTCTGGAATTTTCTTACACATATTTCACTGTAATTGTCTTTTATGTTCAATATAAATTTTAAATTTATTTCGTCTTGTTCTAGTGAGCCTTTAAAAAGAGTTATTTTCTACTCCAGAATATGCTGTCTTCTTGGATAAAGTCATAAACTTATTAATTCCAATGCGTACATTCTATAAGATATGAAGGTATACATTATCAGTAAATTTATCCAGTTAAATTAGATGTTTAAAATAATTTGTTTTTACATTCCGTAAGCTGCTGTCCCCTTAGCGATTGTGTAATTTTATTGTTTTTTGTAGAATTTGTTAGATAATAAAGTTACTTTGAACGTCTATCTGTCTTAAATGTCTTAAACCAAACCTGTTTTAGACAAACTGGCTTTTAAATACTGTTCTACAACCTATCTTGAGCAGAATTTATGGAAGTTTCTGAGTTTTCTTCCCAGGTGGCGCTGCGATAGCTTGTTGGGACTTGATAACTGCCTTGTGGCTCTCTCCTTCATTGTTTTTTAACTCTTTATGCAACTTTATCACACGACAGATTAATCAAGATAATAAAAACAAGATAAATTTGGGTGCAAGAGTTTCTGGTATATGACTTGTTCGTTTCAAATAACTTCAATATCACGCTTGAACTAACAATTCCAGGTACAGAGAATTCTGTCTTAGAAGAGTAGTAAAGTTTCTGTTAAATGTATGTTTATTGTGTTGACTCTGATTTTGAGAGTAAATCTTTTCCACGTTAATAGATTGTGTAGATGTCTTATTTCTTAACGTTCTATGTTAGACAATTTATGATAGCACCATCACATGTTTGGGGCATAAAATATTTCCTCGTTTTGTCTTTCCATTTCCTTCAAAGTTAATTAAGTATATCAAAATAAGTTGCAAACCGGACGTAACTGTGGTATAACGAATAAGGGACGGTCAATAATATTAACCCTAACGAAAACATAGATAAAGTTTTCTTTTTTACTTGTTATTTCACACAGCAATTCTCTCAGTGGAACCGAAAAACAATCAACACACACAAACTTTTATAGTCACTTTTGGATTTATGGAGAAAGACGATCGAAGGTGAAGGAAAGGTTGGGGGAAATGGAAATCGTTCAGGGGCGAACACGTACATTCGAAACAGATAACAGTATTACGAAGGAAAAAGAATAGCTTGCGTACTTATGGCTAGTATGATGCCTCGAGCTTCTTGCTAGCCAATAATGGCAATGAAAAACATTCCTCTATCATTATATGAGAATATTATTTTACACCAAGAAGAAGCAAAAGCGTTTAGAACAAACTCTGAGAGCAGTTCACTAGCCGGCTAACCCTGACGTTACGTTAACAAATGTAAAGTGTTCCCCGATGCCTTACTTCACTTGCCTCAAGTTAATTAATAAAAAATTAACTTTGAAACGACCATTCCTTATTTTGGTAGTTGATATGTGATAAGCACTCCACATAAAAACTACAAAGAATAAAAATCAACGTCTTTACGCTGAGAAACGATTATTTCTTTTCTTGTGAAAAATTACATTTGGGTTGATTCACTAATGAAGTAAAATGGTCACTCGATAATTAAATATCTCATTGCTGAATAGGTTTGTCTATTTGTTGTTAAGCTCAAAGCTGTTTAGCTTTGTTATCAACGGGCTATATTATCTTACAATAGTTTAATATTATTTACTGAGTGAAAAAAGAACGTTGTTACGTAATTGTTAATCCATATAATGCGCTATAAACTTGGTAATAAATTAATAATAAATCAATGTTTTTTTATTCCTCTTTATCTTAAATATGACAGATGAAATTTATGTATTCCACTTGTTTCTTAAAAGTTTATTCAAAAATTGACAAAGATATTATTTTATAATAATTAACATTCTAGAGAAATAATATCTAAAACCTTACCATATGTAGTGATTTAGGTTTATTTATTTCCTGGTTTATTTAGTGTATGAAATATAATAGTTTTTATCGGACAAAATAAGATATGATTTGGTTAACAAATATTGATTTCCAGTTTTGGAGCTTAGACATGATTGTTGTTCGGCGACTGGTCGATCACTAGCTTCAGAAATAAGAACTGACTGTTGGTCTTAGATAGTAGATTATCGAACATATGAATTAATATTTTCTATGTTTTCTTCTCTCGTGACTTCAACAGATCTGCATCTTCCAAACTGAAAGACTTTTACGTACGGCATTTTTCCGTCGCCAGGTAGGGATTTCTATTACTGAACGCGTCAGGTATTTTAAACGTTTTCATGAGTCGGTGAAATCCCAACCGTTTGGAAGAGAATTAGATTCCAACTTTCACTTATGTATATTATTTTCTTAGATGCGTGAGATGCATTAATTTTGCAAAAGTTAAAACTGCCATAAAAAACAAGTGAATATGTATAGATGCACGCACTTAATGTAAATGTTTTACAGCAAGTCCAAGTTGCTACACTTTCTCAGCTTAAATCCACGTCACTGTGTTGTAACAACATAATGATATGAACTTGATTAAAAAAAAAGTTCCGTAACACGAAAACTGACGAACCACTATATACAAAAACTGACGAACCAGTACATACAAAAGCTGAAGAACTACTATATACAAAAACTGACGAACCAGTATATACAAAAGCTGAAGAACCACTATATACAAAAACTGACGAACCAGTATATACAAAAGCTGAAGAACCAGTACATACAAAAGTTGAAGTACCAGTATATACAAAAACTGAAGAACCAGAATATACAAAGGGTTAAGAATCTGTATATACAAAAGCTGAAGAACCAGAATATACAAAGGGTTAAGAATCTGTATATACAAAAGCTGAAGAACCAGAATATACAAAGGGTTAAGAATCTGTATCTACAAAAGCTGAAGAACCAGAATATACAAAGGGTTAAGAATCTGTATATACAAAAGCTGAAGAACCAGAATATACAAAGGGTTAAGAATTTGTATATACAAAAGCTGAAGAACCAGAATATACAAAGGGTTAAGAATCTGTATATACAAAAGCTGAAGAACCAGAATATACAAAGGGTTAAAAATCTGTATATACAAAAGCTAAAGAACCAGTTTATATTTTTTAACAATTTTCATTTCGACAGCAAAAACAAGTTTATTTAAAAGTTCAGTTTAAAAATATTGTTTTATACGATAAACACACATGAAATAAAACAAAAACGTGTGTATTTCTGTTCTGGACGAGGAATACACATGAAATACAACATAAACGTGTGTACTTCTGTGTTTTACGATTAACACACATGAAATAAAACAAAAACGTGTGTACGAAAGTACACAATTAGCCACAATTAATAAATATGCTTCTATTTTCACATGAGCTACAATCTTCACTCTCGTCGTATCGTAAGTTTGTAGCAATATCGCTAGAGGTCTCTATTTCTGAGCTAGTAGACTAGATAGTTAACAGACAGTCAACAGTGCCTACCTTGAACTCTTAAGTTATTCTAAACTAATGAATAATAACGTGATTTGGCCGTTAACAGGACAAATGTGTGTTCTATATAAAAAACACTGTTAACAGGACAAATGTGTGTTCTATATAAAAAACACTGTTAACAGGAAACATGTTTATTTTATTACAATTTGCATCTTTAGAATGAAGAAGATTTGTTTTAAAGTAAATTGTAATAAAATATTATTTATCAGTGAGTGAACTCAAAACGAAACTATTATAAAACAAGCTTTTTCTAACAATAAATACACTGTTAACAGGAAACATGTTTGTTAAATATCATGAATACTGTTAATAGGATATAAGTTTGTTTTATATCATAAATACAGTCGACAGGAGACAGTTTTGTTCTAGGAAAACAGTGTTATCAGAAAAGGTGTTTGTTCTATATCATGAATACTGTTAACAATAAACAAATTTGTTCTATAACATAAATCTGTTAACAGAAAAGAAGTGTGTTCTAGCAACAGAACTCTATTAACATGACCAGAATCTATCAAGGCCTGTTAAAACTATATCACGACAGCTAAGGAAAAATCCCTCCGGCTGATCAATCTGCGAAATGTATGAAACATTAATTTCTTAAATAAATATATTTGTAAAAACACCTAAACGTTGAATATTTATGGAAATATTTGTTTCTATGCAAAAGGTCCTGCTGAGAATATAAAGCATGTTTTATTTCGTGCTTCTGAGTTATAGAGTCAACCATGAAAATATAACTTAAATAGACAGAGAAATCGGGTGAAGGTGTTTGATATTCCACGTTCATACCTCAAGATAGCCAAGTAGAATGTGATAACCCTTTACGTCGTTGTTAGCTTTCAAGTGTTTTGATTCCTAGCTCCAGTGACTTTTATTTTCTTTTTTTAAAGGTACTTAAGCGCAAGAGCAGCTATAAACAGCCTGCTATGAAATCAATACACGTCTTGTACTCTTTTTGATTGTGCTGAGATCTAATACAATCAAAAGTGAGTTTAACATCAGTAAACACTGCGAAGTTGTTTGTCATTTTGTGACGTGTGTTAGTATGAAGAATAGGATTACCAGGGAAGATAAACGATACGTACGTTTGGATTTGTTTCACTGTCTTCATGCTCATTTAAATTACCAGAGTGTGCGAGCAGGAATGAGTCTCTCAATGTAACCCTTATTCAACATTTCACGTGTAAATACGAACGTACAATGTTTCAAGTGATTCTATAAACCGTATGTTCATTTTCAAGCTCTTTGTTCGTTTTAAATTAGCAGACAATGTCAACTTCTCTTTTTGTAAATACGCTAAAAAATGTTCGTTCTTGTTCAAACTCCACCGATATCTAATTTTACCAGTTCTTGTTTGGTTTAATTCTGCGGATAATGCTCTGTAATATTACTCAGTATGAATCTGCTGAGAGTTATTCTTCTGTTAGTCAGAATGAATTCAAACTTCACTTGTATTAGTTTTCTTTTAGTTGATGTTTGTTCTCTTGTACATTTAACTTTTTTTTTGCTATAACAGATGGGCGTGGCGTGTCATTTCCTATAGCTAGCGGGTCAGGTTGTTGATTGAATATTAAGGTTCGAAACGTGGTGATACTGAACTCGTGCGCCATTTTCGTGTATTTTTATAGAAGTAACAGTCAATCCCTTTATTCTGTTCAAAGAGTAAAACAGACGCTTTGTACAGTAGTTCAAAATCTCGGATGACTAATTGATTCTCTTGGTTCGAAGTTGTAATAATAAAGAGTAAAAATAATTATAAACATTTATACATAAAGTTTCCTTATGACGGAATGTGTATATTTCTGAAATGTTCAACTGTGAAACTAATACAATTCCAGGCGGAACTCAGAAGGAAAACAACAAACAATAAATGAAGCATTGAGAACTTCATTGTATCGATGCTAATTGCTAAAGATTAAATTTCTCTGAAATAACCCTCTGAGTAATTCCTAATAAAATATGCTAGCTACTAAATTATAACGATTCTATCTAATAGAGGCTTGTATGCTTTGAAGTAACCCTCAGTAAGCAGAGAACACTGTATCAAATTATTTCTGTTGTGTATTGTCTGGTTACCAGCTCTGTCTTTATGAAATATGCGATTATTTGACTGGAATAAACTTGAAGTTTGTGATCTTACATTATCTTTATATTATCACCTAGAGATTAGCAGTATATATTATCGAGTTTTGCCTCTGGAATTCTTATCCTCAAGTGTATTTCTTCTTAAGACCCAGTACAATGTTTGTGTAAACGTTACGTTTAATCGAGAATTGCTAATATAAAGTAACTTTATCCGTCATGTTTAAACCATGTGCTGTTATTTCAATGTCTTATCCCAAGAGACCCATAGGAAAGTCATATCATGATATTTAGTAAAGTTTTGTGGAAACACTTTTGAAAAACACCTTTAAAAGTTTTATCTAGAATACACTTAAGTACAGCGTTTTATCTTTGTATGTCGTACTTGGAACATGAGACTTTTCTAGATTTAACAAAGGGTAAATAAAGACTGTTTTTTTTTCTTCTTGAAACTTGACTATTAAATTATGTTATTCTTACTTGACTGGCGCATTTTAAAGACTTGATTAACATATTTTTTATACTAAAATGTCAGAAGTAAGGAATTCTTCGAGTCACAATGCTTGGAGTGTGATTATGAGTGTAGACGTCTGTACGAAAGAAAAACTTATATCAAACATTTGATGTTAGGGTGCTTGTTTCACGTCGACTGATTTTAAACTCTTCCATTTATTCCAGGCACGCAGTAACAGTCGTGAATATAAAACAGCTCATCCGTTTGGTGAGTTTTTATTACAAAAATTCGTCACGGAGCTACTAGTTACTTTAAGAGTTTGAGGCTGCGCACGTTCACTGCGGGAACAACCGAAAATGACCAGCCTCGTATACTGGGAGAAAACTAAAGGCATATAAAGTGTAAATAGTTTTATATATCTATTGTTGGCACTGATTCTATCGTGGGCCCGTAAAAAATAGTGCAAAGACAAGTCCATTAAAAAATAACTAAAAGATTTTGTTTCTTGGACTACAACTTCTCCACTATTTCTAGAAATAGTGATAAACCTAAATTCTTATGTAAGTAATGCTAAGCTTGTTAATTTCGTCCACTGCGTCTTTTTCTTCTTATTTCATCGTCAAAAGAACAAACTCAGTATTCACGAAATTTAAATAAGAGACGAACCGACTGTCACGTTAGTTAACTAAATAATTAACCAATCACTGGAAGATTCAATAATCAAACATCTCTTACTAACTTGCTTTATATATCTTTTTAAATTGTTTCTAAAACGTTATAAGAAATGTATGTTTTCTTATAGCAAAGCCACATCGGGATATCTGCTGAGCTCAGCGAGGGGAATTGAACCACTGATTTTAGCGTTGTAAGTCCGAAGACATATCGCTGTACTAGCGTGAAGCATGTTTTAATAAAACTCCAGTCATTATACTAGAAGACGTAAAACCTCCTAGCCAAAAACAATACAAGGAGCTAAATAATAATAAAGGGATATAATAGAACGTTATCTACGTATATTTAAATTATTTTTTGTAACTTAACCTTTGCATAAGAATTTCATATTCCTAATTTTGAAAACAAAAAACATAATCGTGTTTACTTTTATGTAAGTGATAAATTTGGAGTTACTTTTTATAAAGCGTGCATAAAGTAAAAAAGTATTATATACATATATTTATATGTATGTTTATATGTTTTCAATTTATAATCATAAAATATATCAGGTTTTAAAAACAGTAACGCTTGCCTTCTTCTGACAGAATGTAGTCTGATAGGATAAGCTTTAGAATATGCAGCAATTCTGTATACCATTATACCAGTTTTTGTAACCCCGTATATTATTGTAACAGTTGTTTTTTTCCATATCCTTCAGTCCATACGTGTGATACGCAGGGTTAAATGAGCCACTGATGTTACTGTTCAGTGATGAACAAATTCATCAATCAGATAATTTATAACTTTCTTTTAAACGTGTAGCTGGAATTATCAAATATATTCCAAGTAAGTTATTTAACGGCTATTCCATTACGTCAAGTATACTGTAAACTGGAGTACTAGATATGCGTGGCCTGTCGTAGGCCAAGATTAGTGTGTCTCAACTGTGAACCAAAGATTCAAAGTTTGCGTCCCGTTGTCTCAAAAACGTGGGTGATAAACAGATTTTTTATTGAACCAACTTAGAAGAGTCCAACAATTCACACAGTTTCCGTTGACTAGAAGCTTTCTTTCTGTCATGTTTGGTCTTGTATAGAAATTCTGAAGCAAAGAAAGGAAACAACATTTAATTTGCATCGACACTAAAAGTTCCCTAGTGGCACAGCAGAATGTCTGCGGAATCACATCGCTAAAAACGGAGTTTCGATACCTGTGGTGGGCAGAGCACAGATAGAATTTTATTTACAAACAAGCTCGACAATAAAAACATTTTGATGTGTAGAAAAAATAAATTATCTAAGAACAAATTAAAACTACTGAAAAATGCGGCAGTTTATTGTTAAGGTAGACATGCTGATACGTTAGATCCAGCCTTTATCCTGGCACTTCTAATAAGTTATTAGGCCTATTTTGTATTTTGACATGATCTATGGTTAACTACATACTTAGTAAAAGTTTGTTTCTTTATTTTGGACTATTTGTGTTTGACATCGTTAACTACGAATAAATAAATTAGAGGGAAGATAGCTAATAAACTCTCCACACTGTCAACTCTTGAGCTACTCTAATAGAATGGTTTCGACTGTCACGCTTATAACACTTTTACTTTGAGGACCCCAACTTTGTGGCTACGGGATGCAAACCTCAGACTCACAGTCGAGTAAGCTAACAATTATGCCACGCTCGGTCATTTTTCACATCTATATAATCACTATTTTATAAACCATGATCTCTTCAAAATTTTAATTAACCTTGATAGATTTAGACTTAAAAGTGCGCAGTTATTTGCTGTTGTTGTTTTTACTTCAGTTCTCTTGATGGTAGACAGTGAAAGACCTTTACAATAGCGCATTGTTATAAAGTAGCTTGAACAATTATTAATACTGACTATTTATGTAAGAAAGGCAAAGCGGCAGAAAATCTTACGCATGCATTAAAGTAAAAACAACAAAGGTAACAAGTAAAGGTAACACGTTAAACAGTAGCTATATCGATGACATACAGGTTAAAGGTTAGACATATCTGAAGTAAATTAGAATTATTTTAATTCATATTTAAACATTTAGCTAAACCAATTCTTAAAGAGAATACAATTCACGCAAACATTTTATACAAACGTACCAGAAATTCCAGGTGTCAGCAAAATCACACCATGACATTTTGTCACTGGTGTACAAGGACTTGTTATATTTAAGAGACTGGAAAACTCGTTAGTAAACGGCTGTTGTCAACGGCGCTTAAAAAACGATGTACCACATGTGTTCTTTATGTAGGTGTGGTCCAAGTGAAGGCTAGGAGTCAAATCGTATGTCATGCGAATAATAAGTAAAACTAAAGAATCCTCGTGACTTATGTCTGTGAACTGTACAAAGAAGGGGGGTGGATATACACTTTGAGTTGTACACTAGAGGAAATATACAAATTGTACTCAGGAGGATACACACTCTCTGAAAGAGCTTCATAAAGATGTGTGTGGCGTATTTTTGCACATTCTTTCACTGAAAATGTTTCATACAGGTGTGTGTGTTCAGTTATGACAGTTCTTTTCTGTATTACTTTTACAGAGTTGTTGTGTGTTAGTTAGCTATGACGGTTATTTTCTGTATTAATCTTAAGAAATGTTGAGTTTTGCGTGCCTAGCTACAACAGTTCTTTTTTGTCTTAATTTTACAAGTTTTACTGCTTTGTTTTCTTTTGTGTTTAACTACAACAGTTCTTTTCTCGATAAGTTTAATGTACAGACACCTGGTTTTATTCTATATCGAATATAATTCACTGCATTATTTTTTATTAGTTTCAGTTGTTTTTCTCGCTGAATATTTGTGTCAAACATTTCTTGTTGACCGTAATTTGTAAACCTTTCTTACCGAACGTTTCTTTTGTTACTCATTGAACTGTTTATCAAACATTTTACAATAAAAACAATTCTTTACAATTGTTTATAAGACAAATATATCAAGTAGTTATCTTTTGTTAATATTTATTTATAGTTTTTGTCAGATATTTCCGATTTCTGGATATTTACTGAACCTTTTTCGGATAATTACCTTCAATTGTCCAACCATTATTGAATGTTTTCCTAATGACAGTTGAGTAATATACTAATTAGAACTTCTTTTGAAATGTTATCCATTTATGGCGCAATAAGATGTTGAAGTACCATCAGTTATAACCAGCTGATACAAACAAGGCATTTTCTAACCATGGGTATGAACAGCGACTAACCGCTCATTGAAAAGAAACGAACTTCCACTAAAATGAAAAAGAATGGAACAGCACTGCTTACATTGTATTTGTTGTGTTGATGTAGCTGAATGTTTATCATGCTGAACTGTGGACAATCAGTCGAATATTTGAATCCTGTTACCATGGGAAAACATCTTGTTCCGTATTTCGTAATCATAAGTGGGTGACGGACAAACCCCACTACTGAGAAAGACAAGAGTAGCCAAAGAGTAGGCGATGGGTGCTATTGACTGGCTAGCTGTCTTTCCTCTAGTCTCTCAGATAAGAATTAGAAGTCGGCTGTCTAGCTTTGAACAAATGAAAAACACATCCTTATCTTCTGGATATTTACTGCGATTCTCTACTAGCTTGATTACATAAAGTATTTTGTACACACAAATTATTTAAATTATTATGTTGTTTATCGCATTAAGCGAAGAGTTGAGTAATTATAAGTAATTTCTGATCAAACAAATTAATTATAAATAACTCCTGATCAGAAATAGCTACTTATTAATAACTCCTGATCAGAAATAGCTACTTATCAATAACTCCTGATCAGAAATAGCTACTTATCAATAGTTCCTGATCAGAAATAGCTACTTATCAATAACTCCTGATCAGAAATAGCTACTTATCAATAACTCCTGATCAGAAATAGCTACTTATCAATAACTCCAGATCAGAAATAGCTACTTATCAATAACTCCTGATCAGAAATAGCTACTTATCAATAACTCCTGATCAGAAATAGCTACTTATCAATAATTCCTGATCAGAAATAGCTTCTTATCAATATTTCCTGATCAGAAATAGCTACTTATCAATAACTCCAGATCAGAAATAGCTACTTATCAATAACTCCTGATCAGAAATAGCTACTTATCAATAACTCCTGATCAGAAATAGCTACTTATCAATAACTCCAGATCAGAAATAGCTACTTATCAATAACTCCTGATCAGAAATAGCTACTTATCAATAACTCCGGATCAGAAATAGCTACTTATCAATAACTCCAGATCAGAAATAGCTACTTATCAATAACTCCTGATCAGAAATAGCTACTTATCAATAATTCCTGATCAGAAATAGCTTCTTATCAATATTTCCTGATCAGAAATAGCTACTTATCAATAACTCCTGATCAGAAATAGCTACTTATCAATAACTCCTGATCAGAAATAGCTACTTATCAATAACTCCTGATCAGAAATAGCTACTTATCAATAACTCCTGATCAGAAATAGCTACTTATCAATAACTCCTGATCAGAAATAGCTACTTATCAATAACTCCTGATCGGAAATAGCTACTTATCAATAACTCCTGATCAGAAATAGCTACTTATCAATAATTCCTGATCAGAAATAGCTACTTATCAATAACTCCTGATCAGAAATAGATGCTTATCAATAACTCCAGATCAGAAATAGCTACTTATCAATAACTCCTGATCAGAAATAGCTACTTATCAATAACTCCTGATCAGAAATAGCTACTTATCAATAACTCCTGATCAGAAATAGCTACTTATCAATAACTCCAGATCAGAAATAGCTACTTATCAATAACTCCTGATCAGAAATAGCTACTTATCAATAACTCCTGATCAGAAATAGCTACTTATCAATAATTCCTGATCAGAAATAGCTTCTTATCAATATTTCCTGATCAGAAATAGCTACTTATCAATAACTCCAGATCAGAAATAGCTACTTATCAATAACTCCTGATCAGAAATAGCTACTTATCAATAACTCCTGATCAGAAATAGCTACTTATCAATAACTCCTGATCAGAAATAGCTACTTATCAATAACTCCAGATCAGAAATAGCTACTTATCAATAATTCCTGATCAGAAATAGCTTCTTATCAATATTTCCTGATCAGAAATAGCTACTTATCAATAACTCCAGATCAGAAATAGCTACTTATCAATAACTTCTGATCAGATCAGAAATAGCTACTTATCAATAACTCCTGATCAGAAATAGCTACTTATCAATAACTCCTGATCAAAAATAGCTACTTATCAATAATTCCTGATCAGAAATAGCTACTTATCAATAACTCCTGATCAGAAATAGATGCTTATCAATAACTCCAGATCAGAAATAGCTACTTATCAATAACTCCTGATCAGAAATAGCTACTTATCGATAACTCCTGATCAGAAATAGCTACTTATCAATAACTTGTGATTAAAGAAAGTTACTTACGTTCATCCGAAATAAAAACTAATCTAATAAATATTATATCTCATGTAATACGTTGATCTACGAGGTTGGAGTGTGAAAGGAAATAAAAGTTGTAATTTCTAATGATTACAAAGAGAAAACACAGAACAGCTGCTATTGGTAATCTAGTCCTTACTTCTAGTAAAAACGTTTATATTTAGTCCTCTCCAAGTATATGTGAACACGTTTTACTTGTCAATCCAACTTTATTCCCAATAAAACGTCTCTTGATTGCATTGTTTAGTGCTAGAAATCATATTTACTTTCCACTATGACTCTTTAATAACAATATTTTTGCTGATTTTTCAAACGCAGTCTCTTCAAAATTGTACAAAAAATGAAAGTTACAGTGAGTGATTCAAATACATTAATGTTAATAAGCTGAATTAGCATTTTCATTAAACCAAGTTATACGTTTATTTTGTTTGATAAAGTTTGCGATAGATTGTTACGTCATTAAAAGTGTAGTCACTAGGAGCACTTTCTCTCGCTGTTCAGTATTATAGAAATACGTGGATTTACATTTTCACCAACGTTTAAATAAAAACAAATGTTATGGTCTTTTAGAAATACAATTCATCTTCGAATCCGAATACCTCCTGCTTATAGCTGCTAATGACACGACCCCTGCAGAGAGCGTGGGTGTTCTCCCACGTAGAGGAACACCAACAAAGTCTTGTATTTTATTTTGTTCTAAAATCAACGAACTCGCTAGAGAAAGTATCGTTGTATTATTTGTATTATTTAATAGTAATGCTTAAAATCAACATAGTTTTTGACATAAGAACGAGAAATGTTTACCATTTCTAACCAGAAGTATAAACACAGATTCACACTGATTCTATTGATTCATATTTTTCCAAGATTATAAAGGGAATTCTAACGAATTAAGCAACACACTATTCAATTGATCTTTAAACAGAGGTAAAAGTTTAGTGGCAAATATTGTGGTTAAATCAAGTCTACTTACCGGGCTGCAGGGTCATTTGTCTGTTTGTTTTAAATTTCACGCAAAGCTACACGAGGGCTATCTGCGTTAGCCGTCACTAATTTAGCATTGTAATACTAGAGGAAAGGCAGCTAGTCGTCATCACCCATCGCCAACTCTTATGGCTATCCGTTTACCAATGAATAGTGAGGTTGACCGTCACGTTATAACGCCCCCGCGGCTAAAAGGGCGAGCATGTTTGGGGATTCGAAGACTAGAGGGAAGACAAAATATGTTTCAGTTAATGATGTAAATTGTTTGCTTTCCACATTAATACGAAATAATGCGTATTTACGGTAATGCTGTGAATTTTTGTTGGTTTCTATTTATATATGTATTTGTAAACATATATATATATATTTATTAACACAATTTTTTCTCTAGTATATCTATCAAACATGATATACAACGTAAACGCATTTTAGTAAAACACGGAATACTATGCAAACAAGTGTTAATACGGAATGGGTCCGACATGGCCAGGAGATTAGGGCGCTCGACACGTAATCTGAGGGTCGTGAGTTCGAATGCCTGTCACACCTAACATGCTCACCCTTTCACTCGTGAGGACGTTATAAAGTAATGTTCAATCCCATTATCCGTTGACAGAATAGTAGCCCAAGAGTTGGCAGTGGGTGGTGATGACTAGCTGCCTTCCCTCTAGTTTTACACATCTAAATTATGGATGGCTAGTGCAGATAGCCCTCGTGTAGCTGTGCGCGAAATTAAAAAAAAAACAATAACAAATAAACAAACTAATACAGAACGGAGCACCAGATAAACACATATTAGTAAAACGTGAGTACCACATCTATTAATGAACCGTAGGTCACTATATCATCACGTTTGGATATAACATGGGCACCATATAAACACATATAAATACAACTTAGAATACCATATAACCACGTATTATTACAACATGGACCAATATATAAACGGTGTTAATACAATAAGAACCATTATAGAAACCTATAGTTATATAATTATTGGTAAAGATTAGTAAAATTGATGACTTCTTCTTTCCACGTGATGACACGTGGAAAAACACGTGCGTTCAGACGACACTACGTTCCAACAATGTCATGTTTCTTAGCAATAAAATAATGGCCTAATATTGTTGCTAAAATGTAAAGTAATGATGAAGAACTCGTCATATTAAAATAAGTTTTTTAAAATAAAACACGAAAATGACAAGAGCCCTTCACTAGGATAGTGATGAATATGAAACTGTTAATGCAAGTGTTAGTTTGATACAGTAAGTATTTAAACGTATAAAATGAAATGTATAGACAACAAAACTGGAGAAATATTTGTTGATTTATCTTAGTTTAGAATCTCAGTTGATTAAAGAGGTTTGTTTTTTATTTAAACAGTTGCGATATACCAGAAAATAGCTTAATTCGGATTAAAGAGGTTTGTTTTTTATTTGAACAGTTGCAATATACCAGAAAATAGCTTAATTCGGAAACAGTTTAAGTTTAAAATTTAAACAATATTTTTACTTTTATGATAATTTTTATACACGTGGCTGTAGGCTAGACGATCCCACACAGTGTCCTTACTATAGGTGATTATACCAACACTCACTACACTTATAAGGTTTTTTCGTCACATACACACACTCGCTGTTCCCTTGCAACTCCTTCATTAAAATCGTAATGGTCAGACGGTAATCGAACTATTCTATCTGGATAAATGGATTTTGTTTTTTATATAGTCTAGATATATTAGATTCTTATGATTTCTGACGTCATTACTTAGTGTCGTAATGATCGTACACTATTACAGTAAACGTGCAGATGATGGAGGGTAAGAATAAACACTATTTTATCAAATACACTTGATGTATTTTTATCAAATCATGTTCATGATGAGCTTGAGACGTACATGCTATTGTAATACTGTTATAACTGGATAGCTTGGATCTATTAGTCATAATCTAAGTACATACATTTCTACAGAATATCTCCTTCAGTTATGTTATTGTAAAACCCAGGGAAAACACGACGTTTCGTATACAGTACTAACATCAAAATATTGTTGAAACATAAGATTTTTATTTTTTAAACGTTCGACTCTTGATCTTTAAGTTGTGTGTGTGTTTAAAGTTATGCATCCAAAGTTTTCAAGTAATCGTGTCTCTTGATATATCCTTTGATATCTATAATTTAATCAATCATATCTTCAGGTCTGTTGTTGGATATACATATATAAATAGAACTTTTAACGTACGTTGTCATCTTGTGAGTTTTAAACCCCTATTTAAACTACCTTTTTCGATATGGAATAACGGACTTCTCTTTTAACATAATGTAATGCTGTTTCGACAATAAAATGTTGTAACATGTTCATATCTTTTTAGCTGAACATTGTTCCATCACATTCAGCTGTTAAGTAATCAAGAAAAATATATTATAAATAAAAATGCTTTATTATGAGTGTTCGTTTCATGTTGTTCAAATGTTAAAGCCGATATTTGTGGATATTTTGTAAATGAATGAAAATCACATTTATTTTCTTAGAAAATATTCCGTTGCTTCAAACCTTTTGTGCTTGTCAACAAATGAAATAAAACCGAATTACTTAGATACTTGCTATATTTAGTCGGTTACATATGCCACTCTAGCTTTTAAAAAATAAAAAAAAATCCTTACTTTAGAATAATACCTCGTTGTTATTGTTTCCATACTTTCTACATTTAGCCTGAAAAAGTTAATTTGATGGAGTACCACATTTTCCTATAAATGACACGATTACAATGACATACGACTTTGTTATAATGGATTTGAAACTCGTTTATTGTTTGGAAATAATAATAATTAGAGCATTAAATTAAGGTATACATTTATTATACAAATTTTACCCTAAGGCACGTGCTTTAAAATAAACGAAGTGGATACGTTGAAATATAGCCGTCAAGTTCATTCTGTATGATGCTAAGTCTGTGTGAAAATTGAATAAAACAGTTAAAGAAACAAGAATAAAAGACATACCACAAGATATGTCACTGCAGTCAACGTGACGCCAGGTGGTGTTTTCACTCAACACAAACTGAGCAAAGTATATTCTTGACAACATGTTCCAAGCTTTGTTGAATTATGACTGAAACAGTGTCGGTATTTTGTTACATGTAGTTGATACATACTAGTGTGGTTTGTTGGAATAAACACATGGCGTCGGCTCTTTATGAAGTTGTAGGGATTTATATGTGAAGGAACACCTTCTTACCTACATAAACACTGATGGCCAAGGTGTTTTTGACTATCAGATAAAATACAGAGCTAACACAAGGAAAAGAAAGTGACTTTATGAGAGATGATACAGGAAGTGACACTCCACCCAGTTTTATGGTCGGTAGTTTTTGTGTCCTCCCGATAGGTGGCCTCACATACTTCGCTCTAAGGCTTACATTGAATTGGTACTTATGTAAATAGGAGATAAATGATACTACAGAAAAATAATTATTACGGTCGATATTTTGAGGAACATTTTCAAATTGTCTTTACTATTCTGTATTGTTTTACTGGAGTTATGTTAGTTATAATTTATGTGTTGATTGATATTTTAATGACTTATTTCATCTTGTCCCTCTTCCCTGTTACTGTGTTTATCCTTAACCGTAGGTACTTATTTAAACAAGTGAATAATGTTACTTAGCAGAGAGAATGTGTCAGTAGAGATTTTAAAGAAATGTTTCAACTCGTCTTTGTAATTGTGTTTATCACCTCGCTCATGTCTATTATTGAAAGATGTAGGTTGTTGTTATCATATATAAGAACAAAGCATTTAAATGACAAAAGGTTATTACTTTGTTTTCAGTTATTATAAAACATTTAGAAACTCACAGGTTGGAGATTAATTACTCACCACTTGCCACTGGTACTCTCGAGTGTAGTGACCGAGCACACGAAACTCAGAGGTTGGAGATTATCACTGGCTACTTGCTACTGGTACTCTCGAGTGTAGTGACTGAGCACACGAAACTCAGAGGTTGGAGATTATCACTGACTACTTGCCACTGGTACTCTCGAGTGTAGTGACCGAGCACACGAAACTCAGAGGTTGGAGATTATCACTGGCTACTTGCTACTGGTACTCTCGAGTGTAGTGACTGAGCACACGAAACTCAGAGGTTGGAGATTATCACTGACTACTTGCTACTGGTACTCTCGAGTGTAGTGACTGAGCACACGAAACTCAGAGGTTGGAGATAATCACTGGCTACTTGCTACTGGTAATGACTTAACGGAATAAACAGGTTTGACATCACACAACTTGATATTCCTAACAGAAACTGTACTCGTAGACTTCACTTCACATTTTAAACAATGATGCTGGTTGAATGAAAGCTTGCGGTCTTAGCATTCATCACATTGTAGCATCTTATGGTGTGCACTTTGTGGTGTAGAAAAGCTTCATTCAATTTAAATATTTTATCTCTTTTCGAAGTTGTAGAGATAGCAAGACTTCAATAAATGTTTGTTCACGATATGACTCATTCTAAGTAGAGTAATCACAAAACTCTAAATGTTTATCCACAATATGACCTGTACTAAACAAACAGAGTAACCATAAAACTGTAAATATTTGTTTTCCATATGATTCAAACTTATCCAAATGAGTAACATATGTTAAACGACATTTCCTGCAACTGGGATTGTTCAAGAGTTTCTTTATATTTCCTCCGTAAGTAATTTTTTTCTAAATATTTACATGTGATATTTTTATGGTTCATAGAGCAACTAACGTGGCAGTAAAGAACAAATTCAAAGTACTAGAAGGATTGAAAAACGTTAAGAAACCATGGGAATTGTTGAAAGATTGTATGAATCAAGCAGCCACAAACACAATACCCTGAGTTCAAAGAAACAAGAAAAAAATGGATGACCGATGATATTTTGAATATAAATAACAAAAGAAGAGAAAGTAGGAATAATAGGACAATAGAATAAATAGAGAAATATCTGAAAAATACATGTAATCAAAGGAGAAATTGTTAAACGGCAAATACAAAGAAATAGGAAAGCTTTTTTAATGAAGTGTATGCACAAAGTACAGAAGAATTGACCACGTATGTAGAAGAGGGATATGTTCATCAACAAGTTGTCTAAAAACAATGGAAATTATGCTGAAAGAACAGGATTTTGAAGAGGTGATGATGAAAGAATTGAAAACTTTTTATTTATCAATAATTTTAAGAAACCTCCTATTTTGAAATAAGAAATCAAAAGTCTAATAAAGAAAATTAAATTTGGAAAAGTCTCTTGATAATCGAAATGACTGAGGGAATAGGTGCGGCTGGTATTGAAATGTTAACATTAAACAGACCATATTCCAGCAGACTTATTAATATACATAGCATTACCAAAAATACCAGGTTCAACCGGATGCGAACTACACTGAAAAATAAGTCTTATGAACCACCTGAGAAAAATGTCATTAAGAATAGTTATGATGAGAGCAAGAAACAAAATCAAACCTGAAACAGCAGAGGAACCATGTGGATTTGTCGAAGGTAAAGGCAGAGACAATGTAATTTACATCCTGAGGACCACCATAAAGTGTGAAATCAAAATACAACAAGATTTGTATATTTGTTTCATAGATTATACAAAGACATTTGACAAAGTGAGACATGAATTCATAATAATAATTATTGAAAATATAATTCTAGATGGTAAATGTATGAGAATCATCAAAAATATACATTGGAAACAAACAGTATCCATCAGAGTTGAGTATGATCTTGGTAAGTTTTAGAAGATAGAAAGGGGAGTCTGTCAAGGATGCATGTTAACTCCTGACACCTTCTCTTTGTATGGTGACATGATCATGAGACAGATAGAAGACATGCCAAATATAAGTACTAGAGGGTTGGTTGGTTGGTTGTTTTGGAATTTCGCACAAAGCTACTCGAGGGCTATCTGTACTAGCCGTCCCTAATTTAGCAGTGTAAGACTAGAGGGAAGGCAACTAGTCATCACCACCCACCGCCAACTCTTGGGCTACTCTTTTACCAACGAATAGTGGGATTGACCGTAACATTATACACCCCCACGGCTGGGAGGGATACTAGAGGGACCATTGTAAACAGTAAGAGATATGCTGATGACAATGTTAATTACTTAGTTTATATTGTAAGCAAATAAAAAATGTGAAATTTGTCTAAACATGAAGAAATTCATGCTTATATGAAAGAAAATAAAACACAGTCCAAAATGCACTTTATCAATAAATGTGACCCTGCTCAATCAAAGTTCAACTACTTATGGACATGGATTACATCAGATAGTAGATGTCAAAATGAGGTTAAGAGCAGAACTAGCACAGGCTAAGACAACATTTATGAAGATGAAAAACATATTGAATAACAAACGCTTATTAAAGAAAGTTTGTAAAATAGTTAGTTTTAGTTGTTACATCGAACCAATCTTGATGTGAATCATGAACAATTAACAAAAAATGGAAATATTGTTTAATATCACCGAAATATGATTCGTGTGAAGATTCCAAAGAGAACAAGAAAACAAGTTAAGAATCTCTACAACAAGCAAAAAACACTGATAACAGAAGTACAAAAAAACAACAACAGCAGTATTCTTTGATCATGTGGTGAGGAGAAATACGATGGAACGTTTGGTAACAACTGGGAAATTTGTGAAGGAAAGAAGTAGAAACGGACAACGATATTGGACAGTTTATAAATCTGGTTACACAAAGCGAGTGTAACTCATGTAATCACAAATGTCTGGGATCAGGAAAAGTGGAGGGAAATGATCGCCTACACTACAAACCACGGCACTTTATGACAAGCTTAAGTGTCTGAACAAACAGTAAAACTCAAAATCTCTCTGTTTGTTTACTTGTTTGTTTGTCCATCGCGTTCACTGAGCAAGTCATACTTCCCTCATATGAATGCACACAAAACGGCAGATTTTTTTTGCACTTGGAAATTGATTTTTTTCTTATTAGAATTACAATAGATAGGCCTATTTACACTTACAAATTATTAATTATACACCTACTGTGCATTACACATTTAACCTCACACACAAAAGAAATGTATGCAGAATTAGATTATCGTGTGTAAAAGGACAGTAAAATTATGATGTTTATCATAAAACAGAGAACGTGAAAAAGTGATACTTACATTAGAATATGTATGATGTAAAATGGGGGTAAGATCACGTAAGTTTAACTTACACTTCTCAAATTTCTAGCATAAAATCACTCAGAATGTCTTCAATTAAGTGAATCAGTTGACTACATCACTTTCGTAACACGGACTCTGGCACATGCACTTCAATTCATTGTGAAGTTTTGGTTAGATGACACATTTTGTCTTCTGTAGTAAAATCTGGGTGAATGGCTTCAACCCAATGAATCTTCTGAGCACATAGGGATTTTTCATTTTTGTAACTCAAGTTCTTGATAAATGGCTTCAAGTCATTACAAAGTCTTGGTTAAATGAAACTTCTCATCTTATTCCTATCATAAAATCTGGTTGAATATGTCTTGGTTACACTTATGTTTAACTTCTGTATTTCTGATAGATTTGAATTTATTGATAATGTTTTTCACAGTAGCATGTTTTATTTTTTTACATGAATTCTGAATAAATGTCTTGTATTCATTGATAATTCTTGGTTACATGTCACTTCTATCTTTATATCATAAAACCTAGCTTAACAGTTTCAATTAATGAGCCTTTTCTCCAAACGGATATGTTTCTTTTCTATGACGTAAGTTCCGGCTAAACTACTTCAACTGATTCCGAGTCTTTGAAAAAAGCACTTCTCGTCTTTCTGTCATAAAATGTGGCCGAATAATTCCAATTTAACAATTATTTTAACAACAGTGGTATGATTCATTTTTGTAACAAGAATTCTGGCTAATGGCTACAATTTATTTGTGAAGTCTTGGTAAATTATCACTTCGCATCTTTTTGTCATAAAATTTCATTCAATGGCTTTAACTTAATGAATCTTTTAGCCTTACCATCAAATTTCATTTTCTAACACGAATCCTAGTTTAACGGCTTCAATTCGTTGTGAAGTTTTGATTAACGGACATTTCTCATCCTCCTATCATTAAATGTGGCTGAATGGCTTCAATTAAATGAATCTTTTGATCACACCGGTATGTTACATTTTTGTGGCACGAATTCTGGCGAAGCAACTTCAATTCATTGTGAAGTTTTCATTATAAATTTGGATGAATGGTTTCAGCTCACCGAAGCTTTTATTTACACTGGCGTATTTCGTATTTGTAACACAAATTCGGGTGTTAACGTTTCGCTTCATTGTCATATTGTGGTTAACTGACAGTTCTCAATTTTACATCATAAAAGTGTGTCTGAATGTCTTTCACTCAATTTATCTGATGTCCACACTAAAATATATCATATTTTTAACAATAATTCTGACACAAAGGCTTCAGTTTATTGTGAGTCTTACTAAACTGATGCTTCTCAACTTGTCATTATAAAATCTTGATAAATTGCTTCAACCAACGACCCTTCTCACCAAACTGGCATATTTTACTTTCACTAACACAAATTATATTCACTAATGGCTGTCATGGTAATAGCTGATCAATTATTTTATGGTAATTTTCACATGATATAGTAGGAGATAGTTAAATACTGGCTGCAATTGTAATAATTGATCAGTTATTTTATGGTCATTTTCATATGGTATAGTAGGAGATAGTTGAGAACTGGCTGTCATTCTAATAATTGGTTAGTTATTTTGTGGTGATCTTCAAATGGTACAGTGGGATGAAGAGTGTGCTTGAATTCCCATTCAAAGAAATTTTATTATGTAACAATACTCCTACCAGTCAAGGGTTAACTATCATACCATTTAGAAGTATAAACTGTATTTTTATTCAGTGTTATCTAGTAGGGTAGCCCCCATAGGAACTGCAGTATGTCTGTCGACTTACAGCAGTATAAAACTTGGCTTAGATATGCACCTTGCGCGCAGATTCTATTTCAATTTTAGATAGGTGAATGTAGTAACTCATATTGATGCCTTTCTGTATCCTAAAATTGATGAATGTTGAAATGCAGTACCTTAGACCTGGCATCAGGATACTAGCAAGTCAAACCGAGCAGATCTAAAACTGTTAGTACCATGAGAAGCATCTTATATGAGTTTCAAAGCATACTGTTGGGTCTATGTAATTTTCTTTCTTTGAAAGAGTCAATGTGTCTACAAGTAAAAAGCAACGAGAGAAATGGCTAATTAATGTTAACGAGAATTTGTTTTCCTGAAGACGTGGCTGAGTAAGCTGAGTAAGCTGCTTCCATGGATAAAAGAGTTTGAAAGTGAAACGCAGAAAATGTGCACAGTGTAGAATTACTTGGTCATTTTTCGGTTAGATCCTTCTAAAAGTAGCAGAAGAAATGAGATTGACCTCAACTCTATTGAAATATCTGTACTTTTTCCGAGTTTCATATCATACTATCATGCTATCGTAGCTAACTTCTCCAAGACAGTCTCACAATTATTGGTTGTAATTAAGGTGAAAAACACATTTTCAGGTTAAAAGAAAAGTGAGCAAGTATTCCAGTCACTGATGTCCTGCTGAAACAGAATTTCAGAGTAGATGAAACAGGATTGGTAATTTCTGTCAAACACTAATGCAGTGTATGGTAGTAGAAACACAGCAGTAGTTTCACAGTTAGAGATTAATAGCTTCTGAATACAGATCCAGTTTAATAAAGAAAGAGCTGCTTGCACTTGTTGTCTTTATAAAAAGCTTTTGGCACTATTTGTAAAAAAGAAACTCTTCACTTTTGAGCATATCGCATGCCATTAAAATGATAAATCAACGTAAAACCTACAAAGTGCTAATAGCATGCTAGATGCCAGCTCAAATTGAGGAAGTAGCATCTATATACCTAACCTATGTCATGAGTAGTTGTGAGTGCAAGACAGCACATTCTAACAAGTTAATCAACCATCAAAAACTTTACGTCGGCATTGTTACAACACGTGTTCCCCTCAGTTTTAAAGCACATAATTCTATAGACTTTACAAGACTGGAGGATACCATGGTCTTACACACACTTGTTTTAATGTCTAACTATAGTTCTTCTTGTTGTGTTCCAAATGTTAAGTGCTGGTGTGAAAACTGTATTATTTTACCTGGAAGAAATGATCAACTTCAGAAGGTAAATTTAAGCAAATAATTGTTTTGTACTGCAGATAATGGCCATGAATGTTACTAAACCATTCGAAAAGACAAAAAATGCCACTCCTATGTTCTTGTGGTCATTAAATATTTCCCAAGGTTGATTGAGGCTTATTCATTGGTCAATATATCCTCATAGTAGAGTTAACTCAATCAGCTAACTGTTATTTCAATAGTTTGCTGAAGTCAAGATATTGACTTCACTTTATCATTTCTAGTCATGACTTACGAGAATAATAGCACAAAACTCTTAGGTCAGGTTATCTCAGTCACTTATTATTTATTTATTGATGCCTGAAAATAATAATGTATGACTCTTACAGTTTGCTGACGCCACCGCCTAAGTAGGTGATAACCATGACAGAAGTTTCAGAAAGTACCCGAGACGGTTATTAAAAAAAATGGGCAGAAGCCAGATGTATTTTATTGAAAACTACTAGCATATATAGTAAAGTTTAATCGAAATAAATGCATATGACAATATTTATGTCTTAATAAGCATATTTATTTCACACATACACATATAAAAATCGTAAATTAAGTCATTCGTTAGTTTTGTGTAAAAAGAATGAATCAGTTACAAAATCAATGCAATTACTTAAGCCATATGTGTGTAGAATGAAGAAAGAATCGAGATGTTAATATTTTGTGATAAGGAGCTAACTGTCATTACTATCCTGTCAGGTTTTACGGGAAAATACATCAGAATCATCTGCATGTAGCTGCTCTTACCAATATAATAACTGTAAATGTTTAACATGGCCCCCTGTATTGGGCCTTCTCAAACAATTACAGTAGCTAGACTTCATGCAACCTCTGTTTGACATACGTGACCCATGATCGATCTCTCTTTCTACACCTTCTTTAGTGTCTTCTATCAAATTTCGTTGAATCTTATGTGTTCTAATAATGTGTCCAAGATACTGACACAACTTGTTTTGATGTCTATGTCCAAGATACTGACACAACTTGTTTTGATGTCTGTGTCCAAGATTCTGACACAACTTGTTTCGATGACTGTTTTCAAATTACTGACAAAAATTCTTTTGATGTCTGTATCCAACTTGTTTTGATTTCTGTGTCCAAGATATTGATACAACTTCTTTTGATGTCTGTGTTCAAGATACTGACACAACTTGTTATGAAGTCTGTATCCAAGATACTAAAACAACTTGTTTTGATGTCTGTGTCCAACATATTGAAACAATATGTTTTGATGTCTGTGTCCAAGACACTGAAACAACTTGTTTTGATTTTTGTGTCCAAGATACTGACAAAATTTGTTTTGATGTCTGTGCCAAAGATACTGACACAACTTGTTTTGATGTCTGTGTTCAAGTTGTTTTGATGTCTGTGTCCAAGATATTGACACACTTGTTTTGATGTCTGTGTCGAAAATACTGACACAATTTGTTTTAATGTCTCTGTCCAAGATACTGACACAACTTCTTTTGGTGTCTGTATACAAGATACTCACACAACTAGTTTTGATATCTGTGTCCAAGATACTAACAAAAGTTGTTTCGATATCTGTGCCAAAGATACTGACACAACTTGTTTTGATGGCTGTGTCAAAGATACTTACAAAACTTGTTTTAATATCTGTGTTCAAGATACTGACACAACTTGTATTGATGTCTGTGTCCAAGATACTGACACAATTTGTTTTGATGTCTGTGTTTAACAAGTAGTAATGTCTGTGTCGAAGATACTGACACAACTTGTTTTAATGTATGGGTCCAAAATACTGACAAATCTTGTTTTGATATCGGTGTCCAAGATATTGACACAAAGTTTTGATGTTTGTGTCCTAGTTACTGACACAACTTGTTTAGATATTTCTTTCCAAGATACTGACACAACCTGTTTTGATGTCTCTGTCCAAGACACTGACAAAACTTGTTTTAATGTCTGTGTCCAAGATAATTACACAACTTGTTTTGATATCTGTGTTCAAGATACTGACACAACTTGTTTTGATGTCTGTGTCCAAGATACTTACACAACTTGTATTGATGTCTCCGTCCAAGATACTAAAAAACTTTGTTTTGATGTCGGTGTCCAAGATATTGACACAAAGTTTTGATGTTTGTGTCCTATTTACTGACACAACTTCTTTTGATATTTGTTTCCAAGATACTGACACAACTTGTTTTGATGTCTGTGTCCAAGATACTGACAAAACGTGTTTTGATGTCTCTGTCCAAGACACTGACAAAACTTGTTTTAATGTATGTGCCCAAGATAATTACACAACTTGTTTTAATATCTGTGTTAAAGATACTGACACAACTTGTTTTAATGTCTGTGTCCAATATACTGACACCAATTTTTTTTATGTATGTATCCAAAATACTGACAATATTTGTTTTCATGTCTGTGTCTAAGATACTGACACAACTTATTTTGATACCTTTGTTTAATATACTGACACAACTTGTTTTGATGTCTGTGTATAAGATCTTGACACAACTTGTTTTGATGTATGTGTCGAAGTTACTGACAACTCTTGTTTTGATGTCTGTCTTCAATATACTCACACTACTCTTCTTGATGTATTTGTCCAAGATACTGAAACAGCTTGTTTTGATGTCTGTGTCCAAGATACTCACACAACTTTTTTCGATGTCTGTGTCCAACTTGTTTTGATGCCTGTGTCCAAGATATTGACGCACTTGTTTTGATGTCTGTGTCGAAAATACTGACACAATTTGTTTTGATGTCTCTATCCAAGATACTGACACAATTTCTTTTGGTGTCTGTATACAAGATACTGACACAACTTGTTTTGATGTCTGTGTCCAAGATACTTACACAACTTGTATTGATGTCTGCGTCCAAGATACTAAAAAACCTTGTTTTGATGTCGGTGTCCAAGATACTTCTAATGTTTGCGTCCAACTTCTTTTGATGTCTGTGTCCTAGTTACTAACACAACTTGTTTTGATGTCTGTGTCTTAGTTACTAACACAACTTGTTTTGATGTCTGTGTCCAACTTTATTTGATATCTGTGTCCAAGATCCTGAAACAACTTTTTTTGATGTCTGTGTCCAAGAAACTAATAAAAATTGTTTTGATGTCTGTGTCCAAGATACTGACACAACTTTTTTCGATGTCTGTGTCCAAGATACTTACACAACTTGTATTGATGTCTGCGTCCAAGATAATAAAAAACCTTGCTTTGATGTCGGTGTCCAAGATATTGACACAAAGTTTTGATGTTTGTGTCCTATTTACTGACACAACTTCTTTTGATATCTGGGTCCAAGATACTGACACAACCTGTATGGATGTCTGTGTCCAAAATACTGACTAAACTTGTTTTGATGTCTCTGTCCATCTTGAATAGATGTCTGGGTCCAAGATACTGAAAAACTTGTTTTGATGTCTGTGTCGAAGATACTGACAAAACTTGTTATAATGTCTGCGTCCAACATACTGACACAACTTGTTTTCATGTCGATGTCCAAGATATTAACACAACATGTTTTGATGTTTGTGTTCAAGATACTAACACAACTTCTTTTCATGTCTCAGTCCAGGATATTGACATAACATGTTTTGATATCTGTGACTAAGATACTGAACAACCTTTTTTTGATGTGTCGAACTTGAGTTGATATCTGTGTCCAAGATAGTGACACAACTTGTTTTGATATTTGTGTCCAAAGTACTGACGAACCATTTTCATTTCAATATCTAACATACTGAGACACTTGTTTTGGTTGTTTGTATCCAAAATACTGACAAATCTTTTCTGATCTCTGTGTCCAAGAAACTGACACATAATGTTTGATGCCTGTGTACAAGACAGTGAGTGACACAACATGTTTTGTTGTTTGTGTCCAACTTGTTTTCATGTCTGTGTCGAAGATACTGACACAACTTGTATTAAGATCTCTGTCAAAGTTACTGACACAACTTGTTTTGATGTCCATGTCCAACTTGTTTTGATGTCATTGTTCAACATACTGACACAACTTGTTTTTATGTTTACGTCCAAGAGACTGACACAACATGTATTTGTGTCTGTGTCCATGATACTGACACAACATGTTTTTATATCTTTGTCAAAATTGTACTTAGGTTTGTGTTCAAGATATTGACAAACCTAGTTTTAAAGTCTTTTCCAAGATTCTGACATTTGTTTTGATGTCTGAATACAATGTACTGACACAACTTTTTTTGTGTGAGTATCCAATATTCTGTCACAACATGTTTTGAGGTCTGTGTCCAAGATACTTACACAACACTTTTTTGATATATATATCAAGATACTGACACAACTTGTTCTAATGTTGGTGTCCGACTTATTTTGATCTCTGTGTCCAAGTTACTGACAAAATTTGTTTTGATGTCTGTGCCAGAGATACTGAAACAACTTGTTTTGATTTCTGTGTCCAAGATACTGACAAAATTTGTTTTGATGTCTGTGCCAAAGATACTGACACAACTTGTTTTGATGTCTGTGTCAAAGATACTTACAAAACTTGTTTTAATATCTGTGTTCAAGATACTGACACAACTTGTTTTGATGTCTGTGTCAAAGATACTTACAAAACTTGTTTTAATATCTGTGTTCAAGATACTGACACAACTTGTATTGATGTCTGTGTCCAAGATACTGACACAATTTGTTTTGATGTCTGTGTTTAACTAGTAGTAATGTCTGTGTCGAAGATACTGACACAACTTGTTTTAATGTCTGGGTCCAAAATACTGACAAATCTTGTTTTAATGCCTGTGTCCAAGATAATTACACAACTTGTTTTGATATCTGTGTTCAAGATACTGACACAACTTGTCTTAATGTCTGTGTCCAATATACAGACACCAATTTTTTTTATGTATGTATCCAAAATACTGACAAAACTTGTTTTCATGTATGTGTCTAAGATATTGACACAACTTATTTTGATACCTTTGTTTAATATACTGACACAACTTGTTTTGATGTCTGTGTCCAACTTGTTTTCATGTCTGTGTCCAAGATCTTGTTTTGATGTATGTGTCGAAGTTACTGACAACTCTTGTTTTGATGTCTGTGTTCAATATACTCACACTACTCTTATTGATGTATATGTCCAAGATACGGAAACAGCTTGTTTTGATGTCTGTGTCCAAGATACTGACACAACTTTTTTCGATGTCTGTGTCCAACTTGTTTTGATGCCTGTGTCCAAGATACTGATACAACTTGTTTTGATGTATGTGTCGAAGTTACTGACAACTCTTGCTTTTGATGTCTGTGTTCAATATACTCACACTACTCTTATTGATGTATATGTCCAAGATACTGAAACAGCTTGTTTTGATGTCTGTAGCCAAGATACTGACACAACTTTTTTCGATGTCTGTGTCCAACTTGTATTAATGCCTGTGTCCAAGATACTGATACAACTTGTTTTGATGTATGTGTTCAACTTGTTATGATGTCTGTGTCCAAGATATTGACACACTAGTTTTGATGTCTGTGTCGAAAATACTGACACAATTTGTTTTCATGTCTCTGTCCAAGATACTGACACAATTTCTTTTGGTGTCTGTACACAAGATACTGACACAACTAGTTTTGATGTCTGTGTCCAAGATACTAACAAAAGTTGTTTCAATATCTGTGCCAAAGATACTGACACAACTTGTTTTGATGTCGGTGTCCAAGATATTGACACAAAGATTTAATGTTTGTGTCCTATTTACTGACACAACTTCTTTTGATATTTGTTTCCAAGATACTGACACAACCTGTATGGATGTCTGTGTCCAAAATACCGACTAAACTTGTTTTGATGTCTCTGTCCATCTTGAATAGATGCCTGGGTCCAAGATACTGAAAAAACTTGTTTTGATGTCTGTGTCGAAGATACTGACAAAACTTGTTATAATGTCTGCGTCCAACATACTGACACAACTTGTTTTCATGTCGATGTCCAAGATATTAACACAACATGTTTTGATGTTTGTGTCCAAGATATCGAAACAACTTATTTTGATGCTTCTGTCCAAGATATTGACACAACATGTTTTCATGTCCATGTGTCCAAGATATTGACACAACCTGTTTAATGTTTGCGTCCAACTTGTTTTGATGTCTGTGTCCTAGTTACTAATACAACTTGTTTTGATGTCTGTGTCCAACATATTGAAACAATATGTTTTGATGTCTGTGTCCAAGACACTGAAACAACTTGTTTTGATTTTTGTGTCCAAGATACTGACAAAATTTGTTTTGATGTCTGTGCCAAAGATACTGACACAACTTGTTTTGATGTCTGTGTTCAAGTTGTTTTGATGTCTGTGTCCAAGATATTGACACACTTGTTTTGATGTCTGTGTCGAAAATACTGACACAATTTGTTTTAATGTCTCTGTCCAAGATACTGACACAACTTCTTTTGGTGTCTGTATACAAGATACTAACAAAAGTTGTTTCGATATCTGTGCCAAAGATACTGACACAACTTGTTTTGATGGCTGTGTCAAAGATACTTACAAAACTTGTTTTAATATCTGTGTTCAAGATACTGACACAACTTGTATTGATGTCTGTGTCCAAGATACTGACACAATTTGTTTTGATGTCTGTGTTTAACTAGTAGTAATGTCTGTGTCGAAGATACTGACACAACTTGTTTTAATGTATGGGTCCAAAATACTGACAAATCTTGTTTTGATATCGGTGTCCAAGATATTGACACAAAGTTTTGATGTTTGTGTCCTAGTTACTGACACAACTTGTTTAGATATTTCTTTCCAAGATACTGACACAACTTGTTTAGATATTTCTTTCCAAGATACTGACACAACCTGTTTTGATGTCTCTGTCCAAGACACTGACAAAACTTGTTTTAATGTCTGTGTCCAAGATAATTACACAACTTGTTTTGATATCTGTGTTCAAGATACTGACACAACTTGTTTTGATGTTTGTGTCCAAGATACTTACACAACTTGTATTGATGTCTCCGTCCAAGATACTAAAAAACTTTGTTTTGATGTCGGTGTCCAAGATATTGACACAAAGTTTTGATGTTTGTGTCCTATTTACTGACACAACTTCTTTTGATATTTGTTTCCAAGATACTGACACAACTTGTTTTGATGTCTGTGTCCAAGATACTGACAAAACGTGTTTTGATGTCTCTGTCCAAGACACTGACAAAACTTGTTTTAATGTATGTGCCCAAGATAATTACACAACTTGTTTTAATGTCTGTGTCCAATATACTGACACCAATTTTTTTTATGTATGTATCCAAAATACTGACAATATTTGTTTTCATGTCTGTGTCTAAGATACTGACACAACTTATTTTGATACCTTTGTTTAATATACTGACACAACTTGTTTTGATGTCTGTGTATAAGATCTTGACACAACTTGTTTTGATGTATGTGTCGAAGTTACTGACAACTCTTGTTTTGATGTCTGTCTTCAATATACTCACACTACTCTTCTTGATGTATTTGTCCAAGATACTGAAACAGCTTGTTTTGATGTCTGTGTCCAAGATACTCACACAACTTTTTTCGATGTCTGTGTCCAACTTGTTTTGATGCCTGTGTCCAAGATACTAATACAACTTGTTTTGATGTACGTGTTCAACTTGTTATGATGTCTGTGTCCAAGATATTGACGCACTTGTTTTGATGTCTGTGTCGAAAATACTGACACAATTTGTTTTGATGTCTCTATCCAAGATACTGACACAATTTCTTTTGGTGTCTGTATACAAGATACTGACACAACTAGTTTTGATGTCTGTGTCCAAGATACTAACAAAAGTTGTTTCAATATCTGTGCCAAAGATACTGACACAACTTGTTTTGATGTCTGTGTCCAAGATACTTACACAACTTGTATTGATGTCTGCGTCCAAGATACTAAAAAACCTTGTTTTGATGTCGGTGTCCAAGATACTTCTAATGTTTGCGTCCAACTTCTTTTGATGTCTGTGTCCTAGTTACTAACACAACTTGTTTTGATGTCTGTGTCTTAGTTACTAACACAACTTGTTTTGATGTCTGTGTCCAACTTTATTTGATATCTGTGTCCAAGATCCTGAAACAACTTTTTTTGATGTCTGTGTCCAAGAAACTGATAAAAATTGTTTTGATGTCTGTGTCCAAGATACTGACACAACTTTTTTCGATGTCTGTGTCCAAGATACTTACACAACTTGTATTGATGTCTGCGTCCAAGATAATAAAAAACCTTGCTTTGATGTCGGTGTCCAAGATATTGACACAAAGTTTTGATGTTTGTGTCCTATTTACTGACACAACTTCTTTTGATATCTGGGTCCAAGATACTGACACAACCTGTATGGATGTCTGTGTCCAAAATACTGACTAAACTTGTTTTGATGTCTCTGTCCATCTTGAATAGATGTCTGGGTCCAAGATACTGAAAAAACTTGTTTTGATGTCTGTGTCGAAGATACTGACAAAACTTGTTATAATGTCTGCGTCCAACATACTGACACAACTTGTTTTCATGTCGATGTCCAAGATATTAACACAACATGTTTTGATGTTTGTGTTCAAGATACTAACACAACTTCTTTTCATGTCTCAGTCCAGGATATTGACATAACATGTTTTGATATCTGTGACTAAGATACTGAACAACCTTTTTTTGATGTGTCGAACTTGAGTTGATATCTGTGTCCAAGATAGTGACACAACTTGTTTTGATATTTGTGTCCAAAGTACTGACGAACCATTTTCATTTCAATATCTAACATACTGAGACACTTGTTTTGGTTGTTTGTATCCAAAATACTGACAAATCTTTTCTGATCTCTGTGTCCAAGAAACTGACACATAATGTTTGATGCCTGTGTACAAGACAGTGAGTGACACAACATGTTTTGTTGTTTGTGTCCAACTTGTTTTCATGTCTGTGTCGAAGATACTGACACAACTTGTATTAAGATCTCTGTCAAAGTTACTGACACAACTTGTTTTGATGTCCATGTCCAACTTGTTTTGATGTCATTGTTCAACATACTGACACAACTTGTTTTTATGTTTACGTCCAAGAGACTGACACAACATGTATTTGTGTCTGTGTCCATGATACTGACACAACATGTTTTTATATCTTTGTCAAAATTGTACTTAGGTTTGTGTTCAAGATATTGACAAACCTAGTTTTAAAGTCTTTTCCAAGATTCTGACATTTGTTTTGATGTCTGAATACAATGTACTGACACAACTTTTTTGTGTGAGTATCCAATATTCTGTCACAACATGTTTTGAGGTCTGTGTCCAAGATACTTACACAACACTTTTTGATATATATATCCAAGATACTGACACAACTTGTTCTAATGTTGGTGTCCGACTTATTTTGATCTCTGTGTCCAAGTTACTGACAAAATTTGTTTTGATGTCTGTGCCAGAGATACTGAAACAACTTGTTTTGATTTCTGTGTCCAAGATACTGACAAAATTTGTTTTGATGTCTGTGCCAAAGATACTGACACAACTTGTTTTGATGTCTGTGTCAAAGATACTTACAAAACTTGTTTTAATATCTGTGTTCAAGATACTGACACAACTTGTTTTGATGTCTGTGTCAAAGATACTTACAAAACTTGTTTTAATATCTGTGTTCAAGATACTGACACAACTTGTATTGATGTCTGTGTCCAAGATACTGACACAATTTGTTTTGATGTCTGTGTTTAACTAGTAGTAATGTCTGTGTCGAAGATACTGACACAACTTGTTTTAATGTCTGGGTCCAAAATACTGACAAATCTTGTTTTAATGCCTGTGTCCAAGATAATTACACAACTTGTTTTGATATCTGTGTTCAAGATACTGACACAACTTGTCTTAATGTCTGTGTCCAATATACAGACACCAATTTTTTTTATGTATGTATCCAAAATACTGACAAAACTTGTTTTCATGTATGTGTCTAAGATATTGACACAACTTATTTTGATACCTTTGTTTAATATACAGACACAACTTGTTTTGATGTCTGTGTCCAACTTGTTTTCATGTCTGTGTCCAAGATCTTGTTTTGATGTATGTGTCGAAGTTACTGACAACTCTTGTTTTGATGTCTGTGTTCAATATACTCACACTACTCTTATTGATGTATATGTCCAAGATACGGAAACAGCTTGTTTTGATGTCTGTGTCCAAGATACTGAAACAGCTTGTTTTGATGTCTGTAGCCAAGATACTGACACAACTTTTTTCGATGTCTGTGTCCAACTTGTATTAATGCCTGTGTCCAAGATACTGATACAACTTGTTTTGATGTATGTGTTCAACTTGTTATGATGTCTGTGTCCAAGATATTGACACACTAGTTTTGATGTCTGTGTCGAAAATACTGACACAATTTGTTTTCATGTCTCTGTCCAAGATACTGACACAATTTCTTTTGGTGTCTGTACACAAGATACTGACACAACTAGTTTTGATGTCTGTGTCCAAGATACTAACAAAAGTTGTTTCAATATCTGTGCCAAAGATACTGACACAACTTGTTTTGATGTCGGTGTCCAAGATATTGACACAAAGATTTAATGTTTGTGTCCTATTTACTGACACAACTTCTTTTGATATTTGTTTCCAAGATACTGACACAACCTGTATGGATGTCTGTGTCCAAAATACCGACTAAACTTGTTTTGATGTCTCTGTCCATCTTGAATAGATGCCTGGGTCCAAGATACTGAAAAAACTTGTTTTGATGTCTGTGTCGAAGATACTGACAAAACTTGTTATAATGTCTGCGTCCAACATACTGACACAACTTGTTTTCATGTCGATGTCCAAGATATTAACACAACATGTTTTGATGTTTGTGTCCAAGATATCGAAACAACTTATTTTGATGCTTCTGTCCAAGATATTGACACAACATGTTTTGATGTCCATGTGTCCAAGATATTGACACAACCTGTTTAATGTTTGCGTCCAACTTGTTTTGATGTCTGTGTCCTAGTTACTAATACAACTTGTTTTGATGTCTGTGTCCAACTTTATTTGATATCTCTGTCCAAGATCCTGAAACAACTTGTTTTGATGTCTGTGTCCAAGAAACTGACAAAAATTGTTTTGATGTCTGTGCCAGAGACACTGAAACAACTTGTTTGATGTCTGTGTTCAAGATACTGACACAACTTGTTTTGATTTTTGTGTCCAAGATACTGAAACAAAATGTTTTGATGTCTGTGTTCAAAATACTGACACAACTTGTTTTTATTTCGGTGTCCAAGATATTGACACAATTTGTTTTGATGTCTGTGTCCAAATAGTAGTAATGTCTGTGTCGAAGATACTGACACAACTTGTTTTAATGTCTGGGTCCAAAATACTGACAAATCTTGTTTTGATGTCGGTGTCCAAGATATTGACACAAAGTTTTGATGTTTGTGTCCTAGTTACTGTCACAACTTGTTTAGATATTTCTTTCCAAGATACTGACACAACCTGTTTTGATGTCTCTGTCCAAGACACTGACAAAACTTGTTTTAATGTCTGTGTCCAAGATAATTACACAACTTGTTTTGATGTCTGTGTTTAACTAGTAGTAATGTCTGTGTCGAAGATACTGACACAACTTGTTTTAATGTCTGGGTCCAAAATACTGACAAATCTTGTTTTGATGTCGGTGTCCAAGATATTGACACAAAGTTTTGATGTTTGTGTCCTAGTTACTGACACAACTTGTTTAGATATTTCTTTCCAAGATACTGACACAACCTGTCTTGATGTCTCTGTCCAAGACACTGACAAAACTTGTTTTAATGTCTGTGTCCAAGATAATTACACAACTTGTTTTGATATCTGTGTTCAAGATACTGACACAACTTGTTTTAATGTCTGTGTCCAATATACAGACAACAATTTTTTTATGTATGTATCCAAAATACTGACAAAACTTGTTTTCATGTATGTGTCTAAGATATTGACACAACTTATTTTGATACCTTTGTTTAATATACTGACACAACTTGTTTTGATGTCTGTGTCCAACTTGTTTTCATGTCTGTGTCCAACTTGTTTTCATGTCTGTGTCCAAGATCTTGTTTTGATGTATGTGTTCAATATACTCACACTACTCTTATTGATGTATATGTCCAAGATACTGAAAAAGCTTGTTTTGATGTCTGTGTCCAAGATACTGACACAACTTTTTTCGATGTCTGTGTCCAACTTGTTTTGATGCCTGTGTCCAAGATACTGATACAACTTGTTTTGATGTATGTGTCGAAGTTACTGACAACTCTTGCTTTGATGTCTGTGTTCAATATACTCACACTACTCTTCTTGATGTATGTGTGCAAGATACTGAAACAGCTTGTTTTGATGTCTGTAGCCAAGATACTGACACAACTTTTCTCGATGTCTGTGTCCAACTTGTTTTAATGCCTGTGTCCAAGATACTGATACAACTTGTTTTGATGTATGTGTTCAACTTGTTATGATGTCTGTGTCCAAGATATTGACACACTAGTTTTGATGTGTGTGTCGAAAATACTGACACAATTTGTTTTGATGTCTCTGTCCAAGATACTGACACAATTTCTTTTGGTGTCTGTACACAAGATACTGACACAACTAGTTTTGATGTCTGTGTCCAAGATACTAACAAAAGTTGTTTCAATATCTGTGCCAAAGATACTGACACAACTTGTTTTAATATCTGTGTTAAAGATACTGACAAATCTTGTTTTGATGTCGGTGTCCAAGATATTGACACAAAGTTTTGATGTTTGTGTCCTAGTTACTGTCACAACTTGTTTAGATATTTCTTTCCAAGATACTGACACAACCTGTTTTGATGTCTCTGTCCAAGACTCTGACAAAACTTGTTTTAATGTCTGTGTCCAAGATAATTACACAACTTGTTTTAATATCTGTGTTAAAGATACTGACACAACTTGTTTTAATGTCTGTGTCCAATATACTGACACCAATTTTTTTTATGTATGTATCCAAAATACTGACAATATTTGTTTTCATGTCTGTGTCTAAGATACTGACACAACTTATTTTGATACCTTTGTTTAATATACTGACACAACTTGTTTTGATGTCTGTGTCTAAGATCTTGACACAACTTGTTTTGATGTGTGTGTCGAAGTTACTGACAACTCTTGTTTTGATGTCTGTCTTCAATATACTCACACTACTCTTCTTGATGTATTTGTCCAAGATACTGAAACAGCTTGTTTTGATGTCTGTGTCCAAGATACTCACACAACTTTTTTCGATGTCTGTGTCCAACTTGTTTTGATGCCTGTGTCCAAGATACTGATACAACTTGTTTTGATGTACGTGTTCAACTTGTTATGATGTCTGTGTCCAAGATATTGACACACTTGTTTTGATATCTGTGTCGAAAATACTGACACAACTAGTTTTGATGTCTGTGTCCAAGATACTAACAAAAGTTGTTTCAATATCTGTGACAAAGATACAGACACAACTAGTTTTGATGTCTGTGTCCAAGATACTTACACAACTTGTATTGATGTCTGCGTCGAAGATAATAAAAAACCTTGTTTTGATGTCGGTGTCCAAGATATTGACACAAAGTTTTGATGTTTGTGTCCTATTTACTGACACAACTTCCTTTGATATCTGTTTCAAAGATACTGACACAACCTGTATGGATGTCTGTGTCCAAAATACTGACTAAACTTGTTTTGATGTCTCTGTCCATCTTGAATAGATGTCTTGGTCCAAGATACTGAAAAAACTTGTTTTGATGTCTGTGTCGAAGATACTGACAAAACTTGTTATAATGTCTGCGTCCAACATACTGACACAACTTGTTTTCATGTCGATGTCCAAGATATTAACACAACATGTTTTGATGTTTGTGTCCAAGATATTGAAACAACTTATTTTGATGCTTGTGTCCAAGATATTGACACAACATGTTTTGATGTCCATGTGTCCAAGATACTGACACAACCTGTTTAATGTTTGCGTCCAACTTGTTTTGATGTTTGTGTCCTAGTTACTAATACAACTTGTTTTGATGTCTGTGTCCAACTTTATTTGATATCTCTGTCCAAAATCCTGAAACAACTTGTTTTCATGTCTGTGTCCAAGAAACTGACAAAAATTGTTTTGATGTCTGTGCCAGAGATACTGAAACAACTTCTTTGATGTCTGTGTTCAAGATACTGAAACAAAATGTTTTGATGTCTGTGTTCAAAATACTGACACAACTTGTTTTTATTTCGGTGTCCAAGATATTGACAAAACATATTTTGATGTCTTTGTCCAAGATACTAACACAACTTCTTTTGATGTCTGTGTCCGAGATACTAACATAACTTGTTTTGATATCAGTGCCAAAAATATTGACACAACTTGTATTGTTGACTGCGTCCAAGATACTGAAAAACCTTGTTTTGATGTCTGTGTCCAAGATACAGAAACAACTTGTTTTGATGCTTGTGTCCAAGATACTGACACAACCTGTTCTAATGTTTGCGTCCAACTTGTTTTGATGTCTGTGTCCTAGTTACTAACACAACTTGTTTTGATGTCTGTGTCCTAGTTACTAACACAACTTGTTTTGATGTCTGTGTCCAACTTTATTTGATATCTGTGTCCAAGATCCTGAAACAACTTTTTTTGATGTCTATGTCCAAGAAACTGATAAAAATTGTTTTGATGTCTGTGCCAGAGATACTGACACAACTTGTTTTGATGTCTGGGTCCAAGATACTGACACAACTTGTATTGTTATCTGCGTCCAAGATACTGAAAAACCTTGTTTTGATGTCTGTGTCCAACTTGTTTTGATGTTTGTGTCCAAGATACTGAAACAGCTTGTTTTGATGTCTGTGTCCAAGATACTGAAACAGCTTGTTTTGATGTCTGTGTCCAAGATACTGACACAACTTTTTTCGATGTCTGTGTCCAACTTGTTTTCATGTCTGTGTTCAAGATACTGACACAACTTCTTTTCATGTCTCACTCCAAGATATTGACATAACATGTTTTGATATCTGTGACTAAGATACTGAACAACCTTCTTTTGATGTGTGTGTCGAACTTGAGTTGATGTCTGTGTCCAAGATAGTTACACAACTTGTTTTGATATCTGTGTCCAAAGTACTGACGAACCATTTTCATTTCAACATCTAACATACTGAGACACTTGTTTGGGTTGTTTGTATCCAAAATACTGACAAATCTTTTCTGATCTTTGTGTCCAAGAAACTGACACATAATGTTTGATGCCTGTGTACAAGACAGTGAGTGACACAACATGTTTTGTTGTTTGTGTCCAACTTGTTTTCATGTCTGTGTCGAAGATACTGACACAACTTGTATTGAGATCTCTGTCAAAGTTACTGACACAACTTGTTTTGATGTCCATGTCCAACTTGTTTTGATGTCATTGTTCAACATACTGACACAACTTGTTTTTATGTTTACGTCCAAGAGACTGACACAACATGTATTTGTGTCTGTGTCCATGATACTCACACAACATGTTTTTATATCTTTGTCAAAATTGTACTTCGGTTTGTGTTCAAGATATTGACAAACCTAGTTTTAAAGTCTTTTCCAAGATTCTGACATTTGTTTTGATGTCTAAATTCAATGTACTGACACAACTTTTTTGTGTGAGTATCCAGAATACTGACACAACTTGTTTTGATGTCTGAATCCAATATTCTGTCACAACATCTTTTGATGTCTGTTTCCCAAATACTTACACAACACTTTTTGATATATATATCTAAGATACTGACACAACTTGTTCTAATGTTGGTGTCCGAGTTATTTTGATGTCTGTGTCCAAGTTACTGACAAAAATTGTTTTGATCTCTATGCCAGAGATACTGCCTCAACTTGTTTTGATGTCTGAGTGCGAGATACTGACACAACATGTTTTGATGTCTGGGTCTAAGACACTGAAACAACATGTTTCGATGTCTGTGTCCAACTTGTTTGATACCTGTTTCAATGATACTGACACAACTTGTTTTGATGTCTGAGTCCAAGATACTGAAACAACATGTTTTGATGTCTCTATCCAACTTATTGTGATGTCTGTGTGGAGATACTGACACCAAATGTTTTGATGTATGTATCCAAAATACTGACACAACTTGTTTTTCATGTCTGTGTCTAAAGTACTGATACAAGATATTTTGATGCCTTTCTCAAATATACTGACAAAACTTGTTTTGATGCCTTTGTAGAATATTCTGTCAAAACGTGTTTTGATTTCTGTGTCCAAGATACCGACACAACTTGTTTTGATGTTTGTGTCCAAGATAATGACAAAACTTGTTTTGATATCTGTGTTCAAAATACTGACACAACTTGTTTTGGTGTTTCTGTGTCCAAGATACTGACACAACTTGTTTTGATGTCTGTATCCGAGATATTGATACAAAGTTTTGATGTCTGTGTCCAAGGTACTGTCACAACTTTTTTCTATGTCTGTGTCCACTTTGTTTAGATGACTCTCTTCAAGATACTGACACAAATTGTTTTAATGTCCGTGACCAATATACTGACATAAATTGTTTTGATGTATGTGTCCAAAATACTGACACAACTTGTTTTCATATCTGTCTGTAAGATACTGACACAACTTATTTTGATGCCTTTATCCAATATACTGACACAACTTCTTTTGATGTCTGTGTCCAATTTATTTTCATGTTTGTGTCCAAGATCCTGACAGAACTTGTTTTGATAACTGTGTCCTAGTTACTGACACAACTTGTTTTGAAGTCTGTGTCCAAGGTACTGATACCAATCTTTTGATGTATATGTCCAAGATACTCACACAACTTGTAATAATGCCAGTGTGCAAAATACTCACACAACTTGTATTGATGCCTGTGTCCAAGATACCGACACAACTTGTTTTGATGTCTGTGTCTAACTTGTTTTAATGTCTGTGTCCAAGATACTGACAAAACTTGTTTTGATATTTGTTTTGACACAATATGTTTTGTTGTTTGTGTCCAACTTGTTTTGATGTCTGTGTCGAAGATACTGACACAACTTGTATTGATATCTCTGTCAAAGTTACTGACACAACTTGTTTTGATGTCCATGTCCAACTTGTTTTCATGTCATTGTTCAACATGCTGACACAACTTGTTTTTATGTTTACGTCCAAGAGACTGACACAACATGTATTTGTGTATGTGTCCATGATACTGACACAACTTGTTTTTATATCTTTGTCAAAATTGTACTTAAGTTTGTGTTCAAGATAAAGACAAACCTGGTTTTAAAGTCTTTTCCAAGATACTGACAATTGTTTTGATGTCTGAATACAATATACTAACACAACATTTTTGTGTGAGTATCCAAAATACTGACACACCTAGGTTTGGTGTTTCTGTAGTAGAAACTGACAAAACTTCTGTTGGTGTCTAAATCCAAGATTCTGAAACAACTTGTTTTGATGTCTGTTTCCAACTTGTTTTGATTTTTGTGTCCAAGAAACTGAAACAACATGTTTGATTCCTGTGTCAAAGATACCGACACAACTTGTTTTGATGTCTGTGTGCAACTTGTTTTTTTGTTTGTGTCCAAGATACCGAAACAACTTCATTTGATGTCGGTGTCGAAAATATTGACACAACTTGTTTTGGTGTCCGTGTCGAAAATACTGACACAATTTCTTTTGGTGTCTGTACACAAGATACTGACACAACTAGTTTTGATGTCTGTGTCCAAGATACTAACAAAAGTTGTTTCAATATCTGTGCCAAAGATACTGACACAACTTGTATTGATGTCTGCGTCCAACATATCAAAAAACTTTGTTTTGATGTCGGTGTCCAAGATATTGATGTTTGAGTCCTACTTACCGACACAACTTCTTTTGATATCTGTTTCCAAGATACTGACACACCCTGTTTTGATGTCTGTGTTCAAAATACTGACAAAACTTGTTTTGATGTCTCTGTCCATCTTGAATTGATGTCTGGGTCCAAGATACTGAAAAAACTTGGTTTGATGTCTGTGTCCAAGATACTGACACAACTTGTTTTGATGTCTGTGTTTAAGTTGTTTTGATGTTTGTGTCCAAGATATTGACACACTTGTTTTAATGTCTCTGTCCAAGATACTGACACTATTTGTTTTGATGTCTGTGTCCAAGATACTAACAAAAGTTGTTTCAATATCTGGGCCAAAAATACTGACACAACCTGTTTTAATCTCTCTATCCAAGACACTGACAAAACTTGTTTTAATGTCTGTGCCGAAGATAATTACACAACTTGTTTTCATCTCTGTGTCTAAGATACTGACACAACTTATTTTGATACCTTTGTTTAATATACTGACACAACTTGTTTTCATCTCTGTGTCTAAGATACTGACACAACTTATTTTGATACCTTTGTTTAATATACTGACACAACTTGTTTTGATGTCTGTGTCCAACTTGTTTTCATGTCTGTGTCCAAGATCTTGACACAACTTGGTTTGATGTCTGTGTTCAATATACTCACACTACTCTTCTTGATGTATGTGTCCAAGATACTGAAACAGCTTGTTTTGATGTCTGTGTCCAAGATACTGACACAACTTGTTTTAATGTCAGGGTCCAAAATACTGACACAACCTGTTTTGATGTCTCTGTCCAAGACACTGACAAAACTTGTTTTAATGTCTGTGCCGAAGATAATTACACAACTTGTTTTGATGTCTGTGTTTAAGATACTGACACAACGTTTCTTGATATCTCTGTCAAAGTTACTGACACAACTTGTTTTGATGTCTATGTCCAACTTGTTTTCATGTCATTGTTCAACATGCTGACACAACTTGTTTTTATGTTTACGTCCAAGAGACTGACACAACATGTATTTGTGTCTGTGTCCATGATACTGACACAACTTGTTCTTTCTTATATCTTTGTCAAAATTGTACTTAGGTTTGTCTTCAAGATATGATGTATGTGACCAACTTATTTTCATGTGTGTGTCCAATATACTGACACAACTTATTTTGATGCGTTTGTCCAACATACTGACACAACTTGTTCTGATATCCGTATCCAGCTGGATTTGCTGTGTGTGTTCAAGATACTAAAACAGCTTGTATTAATGCCTGTGTCCAAAATACTGACACAACTTGTTTTGGTGTCTGTGTCCTGGATACTGACACAAAATGTATGATGCCTGTGTACAAGACACTGACACAACATGTTTTCTTGTTTGTGTCCAACCTGTTTTGATGTGTATGTCGAAGATATTGACAAAACTTGTTTTGATGTTTGTGGCCAAAATACTAACACACTTTGTATTGATGTCTGTGTCAAAGATACTGAACCAATTAGTATTGATATCTGTGTCCAAGACACTTACACATCTTATTTTGATTTCTGTGTCCAAGACAATGACACACCTTGTTTTCATGTCTGTGCCCAAGATACTGACAGAACTTGTATTGATGTCTGTGTCCAAGATTCTGACACAACTTGGTTTGACGTCTGTATTTAACTTATTTTGATGTCTGTGTGGAAGATACTGACATAACTTGTTTTGACGTCTGTGTCCGAGATACTGACACAACTTGTGTGATGTCTGTGACCAACTTGTTTTCATGTCTGTGTTCAAGATAATGACACAACATGTTATGATGTTTGTGTCCAAGACACTGACAAAACTTTTTTCGATATCTGTGCCTAACTTGTTTTGATGTCTCTGGTCAAAATACGGACACAAATTGTTTTAATGTCTGTATCCAATATGCTGGCACAAATTGCTTTGATGTAGGTATCCAAAATACTGACACAACTTGTTTTCATAGCTGTGTCTAAGATACTGACACAACTTATTTTGATGCCTTTGTTCAACATACTGACACAACTTGTTTTGATGTATGTGACCAACTTATTTTCATGTCTGTGTCCAATATACTGACACAACTTATTTTGATGCGTTTGTCCAATATACTGACACAACTTGTTTTGATGTCTGTGTTCAACTTATTTTGATGTCCGTATCCAAGATAATAACACAACTTGTACTGATATCCGTATCCAGCTGGATTTGATGTGTGTGTTCAAGATACAAAAACAACTTGTTTTAATGTCTGTGTCTAAAATACTGACACGACTTATTTTGATGCCTTTCTCCAAAATACGGACACAACTTGTTTTGATGTCTGTGTCCAAGATACTGACACAATTTTTTTTATATTTCCAAGATACTGACACAACTTGAATTAATGCCTGTGTCCAAAATACTGACACAACTTGAATTAATGCCTGTGTCCAAAATACAGGAAATATCAGAAAATATCAAGAAATTTTGGTGTCAATTTCCTGATACTGACACAACATATTTTGATGTATGTGTCCAACTTATTTTCATGTCTGTGTCCAATATACTGACACAACTTATTTTGATGTATGTGTCCAACTTATTTTCATGTCTCTGTCCAATATACTGACACAACTTATTTTGATGTCTTTGTCAAAGATACTGACACAACTTGTTTTCATGTTTTTGTTTAACTTGTCTTCATGTCATTGTCCAAGATACTGACACAACTTGTTTTGAAGTTTGTGTCCAAGATATTGAAACAACATTTTTTAAGTATGTTTCAAAGATACTGACACAACTTGTTATGATTTTTGTGTTTAAGATATTGAAACAACTTTTTTTATTTCTGTGTCCATGATACCGACACAACGTTTTTGATGTCTTTCTCCAACATACTGACACAACTTATTTTGATGTCTGTGTCTATCTTGTTATGATGTCTGTGACCAAGAAAGTGACACAACTTCTTTTGATATCTGTGTCGAAGAAACTTACACATCCCGTTTGATATCTGTGTCCAAGATACTGACATAACTTGTATTTATGTCTGTGTCCAACTTGTAGAGCTGTCTGTGCCCAAGATACTGACACAACTTTTTTGATATCTGTGTCCAAATTGTTTTGATGTATGTGTCCAACTTCTTGTGATATCTGTGTCAAAGATATTGACACAACTTGTTTTGATGTCTGTGTCCAACATACTGACACAACTTATTTTGATGTCTGTATCTAGCTTGTTCTGATGTCTGTGACCAAGATACTGACGCAACTTCATTTGGTGTCTGTGTCCAAGATACTTATATATCTTGTTTTGATGTCTGTGTCCAACATACTGACACAACTTGTATTCATGTCTGTTTCCAATTTGTAGTGATGTATGTGCTTAAGATACTGACAAAACTAGTTTTGATGTCTGTTTCCATGATACTTGCACATCTTGTTTCGATGTTCTTGTCCAAGATATTGAAACAACGTTTTATGTCTGTGCCCATGATATCAAATCTACTTGTTTTGATGTCTGTGTCCAACATACTGACACAACTTCTTTTGATGTCTGTGTCCAAAATACTGATATAACTTGTATTCATGTCTGTGTCCAATTTGTAGTGATGTCCGCGCCCAAGATACTGACACAACTTGTTTTGATATCTGTGTCCAACTTCTTTTGATATATGTGTCAAAGATACTGACACAATTTGCTTTGACGTCTGTGTCCAAGATACTTACACAACGTGTTTTGATGTCTGTGTCGAAATTGTACTTATGTCTGTGTTCAAGATATTGGCAAACCTAGTTTTGATGTCTGTGTCCAACATACTGACACAACTTATTTTGATGTCTTTGTTCAAGATACTGACACATCTTGTTTTGACGTCTGCGTGCAAGATACTGATACAACTTGTTTTCATGTCTGTGTCCAAGATACTGACACATCTTGTTTTGACGTCTGCGTACAAGATACTGATACAACTTGTTTTCATGTTTGTGTCCATGATCCTGACACAACTTGTTTTAACGTTTTTGTCTAATATACTGACACAACTTCTATCGATGTCTGTGTTTAAGATATTGATACAACTTGTTTTGATGTCTCTGTCGAAGATACTGAAACAACTTGTTTTGATGTCTGTTTTCAGTTCACATTTTTGGCCAATGTCATTATTTTCTCTGTTTTCATTTTTCTAAATATATTTTGATCATTTTTATTTGAAAGTTATTATTATTATTAAGATTGTATTATTTAATATATTTGTAGATCTTGTGTGATCTACGTTGCTCAGGTGGTTAAGGCACTCGATTCGTAATCCAAGGTTCGCGGGTTCGACTTCTCGTCACACCAAACATGCTCGCCATTTCAGCCGTGGAAGGAAGCATTCCAGATCATCATGCACCTGAAAGCAAATGTTTTCAATTCTAAGATGTCAACTTGTGTTTCCTTCTTAACTTTCTATATTTTCGCAATCGCTCGGCTGTGCTTGAGGAGTTGTCATAAAGGGTGGTAAAGTAACTCGCCCTTTCAGCCGTGGGGGCGTTATATAGTTACGGTCAATCCCACTATTCGTTGGTAAAAGAGTAGCCCAAAAGTTAACAGTGCGTGGTGATGATTAGCTGCCTTCCCTCTAGTCTTACACTGCTGAATTAGGGACGGGTAGCACAGATAGCTTTCGAGTAACTTTGCGCGAAATTTAACAAAACAAACATACATTTCGACCTTCTTAGGTCATATTCAGATTAACAATGTACTGTACTTTATTTTAATACTAGTACCAGTCGTCTTAAAAATACACTAGTTAATTGTTTAGTTATATTACAGCTGACTTCCTTCAATAAGTAATGTTCAGATAAACATTAGGAACAGTTTTAAATAATCTAAGTAAAAACTGTAGAATTACTGTTATTCCTACAAAAGTAATAGTAATGTAATTCTAGATAAAGAGGAATATTAATAGTAATGTAATTCTAGATAAAGAGGAATATTAATAGTAATGTAATTCTAGATAAAGAGGAATATTAAAGAGTTACAGATAAGTTAATTGATTCAACTAAGTTATTAAGTTATATCAATGCCTTACTTGTATAAAGGAATCCAAGTTACAGATCACATTCTTTATGAACAACTGTTTGATATCAGTGTAGTTCTGATTAGTTATATATTTATATATTATAAATCAATCACGCTCCATTGTCGATAGTACCAGTGCCCAAAGATACGATTGTGAATCAGACTAAGTGAATGAATTTATATTAGTATAAACTTTAAGCAACTTACAAATCTCGTTTTTAGGTAAGAATTGAAAGTCAGTTGAAGTGACAAGTGAAACGTAAACCTCATCAACGTCCTGATATTAACGTATGCTCAACAGCTTGCGTGTTACAATAACTGGCGATTTATAACAAGTATTTGTGCGGGTAGCTTTCTATATCAAACGTTACTTTAAAAAATTGTATTTTTAATTTCTATGTTTTATTTTAAACAAATGCACAACTTGTTAAGATATATATTCCGAAATTGTTATATAAAAACTAATCACGCCTTACATTAGTCCAGAATGTATGTAACACTTGCTCCGCTCAATATCTGGGTGTTGACGCTCGCTGTTAAATAATAATGTTCATAAGACGTGCATAGTTTGCAGCACGACATTCTATATATTCTAAAGCTGCCAAACTCAGTTGATTTAGAGTTCACACCAAACAAGGGGTGCTGTAGCTATTTTCCTCCCATGGTGAACTAGAAACATCCCAATCGTATCTTCTTGAACCAACCAATTAAATGGGAGTTTTAACCCAATTTTTAAATTCCTTTTCGAGAGTATAGCTTCCCCGCCTTTCGTGGTAGATATGTGCATGCATAATATGTTAGTACACACGTGTGTTTGTGAAGAGTAGAAAGACATTTGTTTTCTGTAAGGATAAAAGTGCGCAACGCCTAAAGTGTCTGTTTAGATTTTCTCTCGTCATTTCAACCATAATAAAATCGTAGGAAAGTAAAAGGAGAAAAGGGGAAACATTAAAGTAAATCCTTTAAAAAAAAGTAAAATAAGATTATAAAGTAAACCAATATATTACAGACTGTAAATATTGTGTACAGTTAAGGAATGGATTACAATAAAAACCGTGAAATCGCATAATTTCTTTTTCACTTTTAGCTAAGAAAGCATTTTAAGTAAAACATGACCAATATTACACGATATAAAAAAACTCTTAAAACGAATAGTAAATATTACTTTTTAAGGAGGCCACAAGTTCTTGACGAATACAAAACGTTATTCTTCATGGTGCAATAAAAATATATTCTTAATATTAAGTCACTAAAGAAACGACCAATAATTAATAAGCATAAAATAGGAAAGTGGTAAAACACAGAGCAGGTGATAAACCTGAATCAGGAAATAGGTCAGGAAAAGAACTGAAGTCAAGATAAAGGTAATATATGTATGGGATATGCTTAAATAACGAAGTGAGTCATATACTGAAGAGATAACATACCTGAACCTAGGAGAGGTAACAGCAAGCATGAATAGGAAATGAATTGTGCACTAGCCTTACGTAAAGGTTACGAAAATATGAGCTTGAAAAAAACAGTCAAATTATGAAAGAGCCTTTAGAAAGAAATGTTGCATTTGGGATATCTAATTTTGGATATCTAATTTTGGATATCTGATTTTGGATACCTAATTTTGGATATCTAATTTTGGATATCTGATTTTGGATATCTAATTCGCCTTGGATTAGAAAAGATCATTTACTAAGCGAAGGTAGAAGTGATACAAAGAAAGAACTGAAATGCAATAAAGGTGATAAAGTGGGACTGAGGATGAATTCAATTATTGAAAATATGACAAGGTGGAATTGAAGAAGAACTGAATTATAAGACACGTGATAAGGTGGAACTGAAGATGAACTGAATTATAAGACTCGTGATAAAGAAAAAACTGAAGAAAACGTGAAACAGAGGAACCATGATAAGAAAGATAATGGACCTTGAACATTAACATGTTACATTATAAATATAATGAACATAAAATGAAGTTTAGAAAATAAAAGGAAACATTTTGGATAGATAATTAGCCTTAAAATATGTATATATAAGTTTACATAATGAACAGGTAATAATCTTTATACGAGAATATTTACATTATAAACAGGTAGTAAATCATGAACCTGAAAACGTCACATTGTGAACGTATGATGGACCTTTAAATAGAGAGAGTCAGATTATGTACAACTAACGAGTCTTAAAAAAACAAAAGATCTAATTATTGACAGGGAACTAACTTTGAAGAAGAAAATGTTTAATAAGCGCATATGTAGTTAATAAAGAACTGAATTTTAGGATACGTGATAATGTGAAACAATGGAAGACCTGAATTACAAGACACGTGATAAGGTGGAACTAAGGAAGAACTGAATTACAAGACACGTGATAAGGTGAAACAATGGAAGACCTGAATTACAAGACACGTGATAATGCAAAACAATGGAAGACCTGAATTACAAGACACGTGATAATGTGAAACAATGGATGACCTGAATTACAAGACACGTGAAAATGTGAAACAATGGAAGACCTGAATTACAAGACACGTGATAAGGTGAAACAATGGAAGACCTGAATTACAAGGTACGTGAAAATGTGAAACAATGGAAGACCTGAATTACGAGACACGTGATAAGGTGGAACTAAGGAAGAACTGAATTACAAGACACGTGAAAATGTGAAACAATGGAAGAACTGAATTACAAGACACGTGATAAGGTGAAACAATGGAAGACCTGAATTACAAGACACGTGATAAAGAAGAACCGAGGAAGAAGTGAAATAGAGGACCCTTGATATGATGGAAATAAAGAAGATAATGAAACTTGAACACGAAAAAGTTACATTATAAGCAAATAATGACCCTAAAACAACCAAACACTTTAAATATGAAAAGCTCACATTATGGAGAGAAAATGGCACTTGAAGAAGAAAAAGTCACTATATGGACAGAAACTAAGCCTTGAGAAATAAAAGGTCATATTATGCAGAGATAATGAGCCTCACACAGTAACATTTGTCACATATGTGAGACATGATGTGCGTTAAACAAGAAAAAAGATTATGGACAGATAATAAGATTTGAAAAAGGATAGGTTATATTACGGACAGATAATGATCCTTGAACATGAAAAGGTCACATTATGGAGAGATGTTGTTGTTGTTTTGTATTAAGCACAAAGCTGCACAATGGGCTATCTGTGTTCTGCCCATCACGGGTATCGTAACCCGGTTTTTAGCGTTGTAAGTCCGCAGACATACCGCTGAGCCACTGGGGAGGGGGCATTATGAAGAGAAAGAAAGACACTTGAAGAAGAATAGGTCACAATGTTCCAATATTATGAGCCTTAGATGATGAAATTTGTTACATAAATAAAAAGTTATATGTTTAAAAAGCAATATTATGGACAGGTAATGAGCACTAAAAATAAAATGTCACATTAGGGACAGATAATAAGTCTTGAAGAATAAAAGGTCACATTAAGGACGAATAATAAGCCTTATAAAAGAGAAATTCACGTGATTGACATATGATCTTGAATAAGAAAAAGGTTATATTACGGACAGCTAGTGAGTCTTAAATAAGAATTGGTCACATTATGGATAAATTATGTGACTTAAAAAAGGAAAAGGTTACATTACTTACAGATATTAAGCCTTGAACAAATAAAGGTCATATGATGGGCATACGAGCTTGAAATAAAAATATATTATATTATGGACAGATAATTAGCCTTAAAAAAGAAAAGTTCACATTATTGACAGATAAGAATAAGGAGAGATCACATTATGGACAGATATGATACTTAAACAACGAAGTGAGTCACATACTGGAGAAATGATGTGACTTAAACAAGAACTGTTCATATTATGAAGAGATAATGATACTTAAACAACGAAGTGAGTCACATACTGGAGAAATGATGTGACTTAAACAAGAACTGTTCATGTTATGAAGAGATAATGATATTTAAACAACGAAGTGAGTCACATACTGAAGAAATGACGTGACTTAAACAAGAACTGTTCACATTATGGACAGATATGATACTTAAACATCGAAGTGAGTCACATAGTGGAGAAATGATGTGACTTAAACAAGAACTGTTCACATTATGAAGAGATATGATACTTAAACAACGAAGTGAGTCACATACTGGAGAAATGATGTGACTTAAACAAGAACTGTTCATATTATGAAGAGATAATGATACTTAAATAACGAAGTGAGTCACATACTGGAGAAATGATGTGACTTAAACAAGAACTGTTCATATTATGAAGAGATAATGATACTTAAATAACGAAGTGAGTCACATAGTGGAGAAATGATGTGACTTAAACAAGAACTGTTCATATTATGAAGAGATAATGATACTTAAACAACAAAGTGAGTCACATACTGGAGAAATGATGTGACTTAAACAAGAACTGCTCATATTATGGAGAAATATGATATTTAAAACCTAAAACGTCTTATCATGTATAAATAATCAGTATAAAAATAATAGGCCGAATTATGAACAAATAATGAGCCTTGAAAAAGAAACAAATACAATGTGAACATATAATGAGGTTAAACAAAAAGTTGGCATTATAGACATAAAACGAACCTTCAATAAGAAAAGATACATTATGCACAGTTATATATATGATATACGTGAGAGATTACGTGCCTGAAACAAGAAAAAAATCATATTACAAAAATATAATAAGCCTTAAACGATATGTCACATAGGTGAGAGATGATGTGCCTAAAACATGAAAAAGTCACATTATGGACAGATAATGAACCGTAAGCATGAAAAGGTCACTTTTTGACAAACAATAAATACTAAACATGAAAAAGTCACATTATGGATAGATAATAAGCCTCATAAAAATTTCAGTCACATTAAACATAAATAATGGTCCTTAAAGACCTAAAGGAGTCACATTATGAACAATGAACAATAAAAGGTCACACTAAGGGAAGATAATAAATAAGTCTTAAAAAATAAAAGGTAACATTATAGAGAAATAAGACATTTAAAAGTGAAAACGCCACATCATGTATAAATAACGAGCCTTATATGAGAAACTGTCACATTATGTGTAGGTAACTAGTATAAAAATAATAGGTCACATTATGTGTAGGTAACTAGTATAAAAATAATAGGTCACATTATGTGTAGGTAACTAGTATAAAAATAATAGGTCACATTATGTGTAGGTAACTAGTATAAAAATAATAGGTCACATTATGTGTAGGTAACTAGTATAAAAATAATAGGTCACATTATGTGTAGGTAACTAGTATAAAAAATAATAGGTCACATTATGTGTAGGTAACTAGTATAAAAATAATAGGTCACATTATGTGTAGGTAACTAGTATAAAAAATAATAGGTCACATTATGTGTAGGTAACTAGTATAAAAATAATAGGTCACATTATGTGTAGGTAACTAGTATAAAAATAATAGGTCACATTATGTGTAGGTAACTAGTATAAAAATAATAGGTCACATTACGTGTAGGTAACTAGTATAAAAATAATAGGTCACATTATGTGTAGGTAACTAGTATAAAAATAATAGGTCACATTACGTGTAGGTAACTAGTATAAAAATAATAGGTCACATTATGTGTAGGTAACTAGTATAAAAATAATAGGTCACATTATCTGTAGGTAACTAGTATAAAAATAATAGGTCACATTATGTGTAGGTAACTAGTATAAAAATAATAGGTCACATTATGTGTAGGTAACTGGTATAAAAATAATAGGTCACATTACGTGTAGGTAACTAGTATAAAAATAATAGGTCACATTACGTATAGGTAACTAGTATAAAAATAATAGGTCACATTACGTGTAGGTAACTAGTATAAAAATAATAGGTCACATTACGTATAGGTAACTAGTATAAAAATAATAGGTCACATTATGTGTAGGTAACTAGTATAAAAATAATAGGTCACATTATGTGTAGGTAACTGGTATAAAAATAATAGGTCACATTACGTGTAGGTAACTAGTATAAAAATAATAGGTCACATTACGTATAGGTAACTAGTATAAAAATAATAGGTCACATTACGTGTAGGTAACTAGTATAAAAATAATAGGTCACATTACGTATAGGTAACTAGTATAAAAATAATAGGTCACATTATGTGTAGGTAACTAGTATAAAAATAATAGGTCACATTATGTGTAGGTAACTGGTATAAAAATAATAGGTCACATTACGTGTAGGTAACTAGTATAAAAATAATAGGTCACATTACGTGTAGGTAACTAGTATAAAAATAATAGGTCACATTATGTGTAGGTAACTAGTATAAAAATAATAGGTCACATTACGTGTAGGTAACTGGTATAAAAATAATAGGTCACATTACGTGTAGGTAACTAGTATAAAAATAATAGGTCACATTACGTGTAGGTAACTAGTATAAAAATAATAGGTCACATTACGTGTAGGTAACTAGTATAAAAATAATAGGTCACATTACGTGTAGGTAACTAGTATAAAAATAATAGGTCACATTACGTGTAGGTAACTAGTATAAAAATAATAGGTCACATTATCTGTAGGTAACTAGTATAAAAATAATAGGTCACATTATGTGTAGGTAACTAGTATAAAAATAATAGGTCACATTACGTGTAGGTAACTAGTATAAAAATAATAGGTCACATTATCTGTAGGTAACTAGTATAAAAAATAGGTCACATAGGTAGGTAACTAGTATAAAAATAATAGGTCACATTACGTGTAGGTAACTAGTATAAAAATAATAGGTCACATTACGTGTAGGTAACTAGTATAAAAATAATAGGTCACATTACGTGTAGGTAACTAGTATAAAAATAATAGGTCACATTACGTGTAGGTAACTAGTATAAAAATAATAGGTCACATTACGTGTAGGTAACTAGTATAAAAATAATAGGTCACATTACGTGTAGGTAACTAGTATAAAAATAATAGGTCACATTACGTGTAGGTAACTAGTATAAAAATAATAGGTCACATTACGTGTAGGTAACTAGTATAAAAATAATAGGTCACATTATGTGTAGGTAACTAGTATAAAATAATAGGTCACATTATGTGTAGGTAACTAGTATAAAAAATAATAGGTCACATTAGGTGTGTAGGTAACTAGTATAAAAATAATAGGTCACATTATGTGTAGGTAACTAGTATAAAAATAATAGGTCACATTATGTGTAGGTAACTAGTATAAAAATAATAGGTCACATTACGTGTAGGTAACTAGTATAAAAATAATAGGTCACATTATCTGTAGGTAACTAGTATAAAAATAATAGGTCACATTACGTGTAGGTAACTAGTATAAAAATAATAGGTCACATTACGTGTAGGTAACTAGTATAAAAATAATAGGTCACATTATGTGTAGGTAACTAGTATAAAAATAATAGGTCACATTATGTGTAGGTAACTAGTATAAAAATAATAGGTCACATTACTGTAGGTAACTAGTATAAAAATAATAGGTCACATTATCTGTAGGTAACTAGTATAAAAATAATAGGTCACATTATGTGTAGGTAACTAGTATAAAAATAATAGGTCACATTACGTGTAGGTAACTAGTATAAAAATAATAGGTCACATTACGAGCAGATAATGAGCAGAAGAAAAAAATTCGCATAACAACCTTTAAAACGGAAAAGGTAAAATTATGGACGGAGAATGAACCTTAAAAAAGAAAATGTTACATAATGGTCTAACATTACACTATGTAACACAAATTTTATTCCTAGATAGTGTGTGTTATTTCTTAATAGCATATGTTGAAAAAGTACAGAAAATGGCCATTATTCCCTTCAAACTTTGCTTTTGTGACCTGAATAATGAAATTTAGAAATTAATCTATTTTCTATGTAAAAACGGGCAAATTTGCACATTTTCATTTTACATAAGGTCTGAATAAAACAACATTTGATTCAAGATTTACATGCATTTATATTAAGTTATACAAAATTGAACAAAATGTTTAGAAGTGAGTAGGTTTTCGAGATTTGCGACTGTAATGTAAATCACTTTCACGTATCAACTCCCAAATATAGTCTCCCATTCTTTATACGCTTCTTGGTAGCGGCGTTCAAAGTCCAGTATATCTTGGTGGAAGCACTCACCTTGCTCCTCTGAGTATGCTCCCATGTTCTCCTTGAATTTATCAAGATGAGCATAAAGGATATACACTTTCAGGAACATCCTGCAGCCCATTTTGCCGTAGTCCTTTACCAGAGTCTCAACCAGTTTCAAATAATTTTCGGCCTTGTGATTGCCCAAAAAGCCCCAAACCACTGGGACAAAGTTGCCCCAAGCTTTTTGTTTCTTTCTACTGAGCTTTTTTTGGAATTATGTGCACCCCAGGATTTTCTTTATTTGCGGTTCAACGAAGACACCAGCTTTGACCTTTGCCTCAGATAAAGGTACTTGAAGGCTGCAGACTCCTTATCAAGAGCTGTGACAAATTGTTTCATAAGACCCAGTTTTATGTGAAATGGTGAGAACAACTCCTTCTGAAGGTCCACTTGTGGCTCACACTTGACATTGTGCCTTCCCACAAAGAACTCGGTCCGTTGTGGTCAGTGCTTCCTGTTGTAGTGTGCTGCAGTGTCCCTGCTATCTCAAAGGCAAAGATAACAGGGTAACTTGGTGAAGCCTCCTTGGAGACCCATCACGAATGTCACCATTTGGAAGTCTCCAATAACTTCCCACCCATACTCATCATTCTTCAAGGCTTCTAAAAAGGTCCTAACACTGAAGTATTCCTCTTTGAGGTGCACCGACTGAGCAATGGGAAGAGACAGATACTTCATCCCGTTAGGGAGCAGCACACTCGTTCAGGTTACAGGCATTTCCAGTTTCCTCGCACAGACTGGATACATTGTGGCAGAAGCAGAGCCCATATTGACAAGTGAAGAAGCTTGAAAAATGACGGTGACAACCAAATTGTTGTTTGGTTGATTTTGGGATAGGTGTTTACGTATAATTTTTTCACGTTTTTTAGAGGAAATGTGTTGATGATGATGAAGTGTCAACAATATATCCCAAGATACAACAAACTACAAAACTTTATACTGTTGTATACCATATGTTCCCGACATCAGTGAAAAAATAACCAACATTTGGGAAAATTTATAAGAAAATACAACATTCCAGTAAACACCAAATTTATTCAAAAAACAGGTACAAAAAATTAAAGTCCATACTACGTAAAAACTACACTGACAAATACAACTCCAACATAATTTATAAAACACAATGTGCAACAACTGCCTTGACTTTTGTATTGGAGAAACAAGTAGAAAAATGGAAACCAGATTCAAAGAACATAAAAAGTCACCTTCACACATTTTTGAACACTGCAAATCAAATAAACACAACATAACCATAGAAAACACCCAGATACTAAGTGGGGAAAGAAATATAAACAAACGCAAAATCAAAGAAGCCCTACCTTATACAACAACTAAAACCAAAATTAAACAAATATAAAAAAACACCTTTATACTTATATTAATTAATAACCTAACATTCAACTGCAACGTCCCCTACAATCCCGTAGTACCCGTTTATACTCTCGTCCCTAAAATATGTGATACTTGTACTTTTAGCTGTACACTATGTTGTACTTTTAGCTGTTCAACAAACACTATGATGTACTTTTAGCTCTTCAACAAACACTATGATGTACTTTTAGCTCTTCAACAAACACTTTGTTGTACTTTTAGCTCTTCAACAAACACTATGTTGTACTTTTAGCTGTTCAACAAACACTATGATGTACTTTTAGCTCTTCAACAAACACTATGATGTACTTTTAGCTCTTCAACAAACACTTTGTTGTACTTTTAGCTGTTTAACAAACACTTTGTTGTACTTTTAGCTCTTCAACAAACACTATGATGTACTTTTAGCTCTTCAACAAACACTTTGTTGTACTTTTAGCTGTTTAACAAACACTATGTTGTACTTTTAGCTGTTCAGCAAACACCATGTTGTACTTTTAGCTGTTTAACAAACACTGTGTTGTACTTTTAGCTATTCAACAAACATTATGTTGTACTTGTAACTGTTAAATAAGCAATGACGTTGTATCTATAATTGTTTAACAAACATTAATGTTGTATTTAAAGCTCTTTAACAAACACTGATGTCAAGGGTGGAGCTGTTAAAAACATCAATTTTCCGCTTATAGCTGTTAACAACAAAACTACTGTATGTTTTATTTATAGTTTTCAACAAATAATAATATTTTATTTATAGCTTTTATACAACTACTTATAACTGTTCAATAAACATTGATCTTATAATTATAACTATTCAATAAACATTGATCTTATAATTATAACTGTTCAATAAACATTGATCTTATAATTATAACTGTTCAATAAACATTGATCTTATAAATATAACTATTCAATAAACATTGATCTTATAATTATAACTATTCAATAAATATTGATCTTATAATTATAACTGTTCAATAAACATTGATCTTATAATTATAACTGTTCAATAAACATTGATCTTATAAATATAACTATTCAATAAACATTGATCTTATGATTATAACTGTTCAATAAACATTGATCTTATAATTATAACTATTCAATAAACATTGATTTTATAATTATAACTATTCAATAAACATTGATCTTATAATTATAACTGTTCAATAAACATTGATCTTATAATTATAACTATTCAATAAACATTGATCTTATAATTATAACTATTCAATAAACATTGATCTTATAATTATAACTATTCAATAAACATTGATTTTATAATTATAACTATTCAATAAACATTGATCTTATAATTATAACTATTCAATAAATATTGATCTTATAATTATAACTGTTCAATAAACATTGATCTTATAATTATAACTGTTCAATAAACATTGATCTTATAAATATAACTATTCAATAAACATTGATCTTATAATTATAACTGTTCAATAAACATTGATCTTATAATTATAACTATTCAATAAACATTGATTTTATAATTATAACTATTCAATAAACATTGATCTTATAATTATAACTATTCAATAAACATTGATCTTATAATTATAACTATTCAATAAACATTGATCTTATAATTATAACTATTCAATAAACATTGATCTTATAATTATAACTATTCAATAAGCATTGATGTTGTATTTATAACTCTACAATAAACTATCTTGTATTATAAATGGTGAACATTAGTTGTTTATAAATAATACTTATATTTATTATTTAGTTATATCCTGCAGGATATATGTATTTCTATGATTAACTTATTTTTTCTGCTTGGAGTGAAATGAATAAAGTGGAGCTGTCTTCGATATTTGCAAATTTAGAAACAAATTGTTTATCTAATTGGTTGATAGATATCTCTTCTCCTTTTAACATAAACTGGTCTTTAAAATCTTACACACTGAGCAAAGTTAAATTTGTTACTTTCATGACGAATCTTTTAGGTGCTTTATATTCATGTTAAATAAGCAATCATTCGAGATAATTACTATAATTAAAGTTGTGACTGTATATAGCGTTGATACAATTTAATATTAGATCGTCACATGGCTAACAGTGCTATATTTTAGTCTACGATTGTTTATTGTATCTCTGTATAGGTGCGTGTAGTTTAAAGTAACAACAATAAAAATAATTAATACATATACCTACGGTAGGTGTCTCTGCTGTCGGTCTATGAACTATATGTTCATATCACATCCAAACTTTCGAAAGTGCTCAACAAACAAACATGCTCTTGCGACAAGATTTTAAAGTGTTTGTTTTTGAATTTCGCGTAAAGCTACTCGCGGGCTATCTGCGCTAGCCTTCCTTAATTTAATACTATGTAAGACAGCTAGTCATCACTACCCATCGTCAATTCTTGGGCTATTCTTTTACTAACGAATAGTCACATTATAACGCCCTCACGGCTGAGAGGGCGAACATGTTTAGTGCGACGGGGATTCGAACTCGCGACCATCAGATTACGACTCAAACGCCTTAACCCACCTGGCCATGTCGGGCAGTGATTTTAAAGTGACTTTGAAACGAAAGTTATATTTTTAGGCCTAATAATGTATAATAACAATACCGAAACAGGTATGGTTCCGTCGTGTTTGTTTGATTTGGAATTTTCAAGTAAATGTACAGGAGACTTACCTGTGAATAACTCCATAATTTTGAAATGAAAAACTGAAGCGAGGGCGGTAAGTTCGTAGTCTTTACTGCCAACTATTTGGCTGCTTTTGTACGACCGAATAGAACGTCGGATTTTACCATTACACTTATAACGCAGAATCTACTCTAAAATTCTGAGGGAGTTTTTGTGTCAACGTGCGCGAGAATCGTGAAACCATATTCACAGTCTGGGCACGTTAATCCCCTGGCCACGCCCACCCTACGAAGTTTTATAATTTTGAAAACGGAGACAGTGCGTGTAGAGTATTAAACAAATAATAACATTGATAAACAAAATTGTGAGCTATTCTAGTCTTAAATTATAATCTATATTGATGAATACACAGTAGCCTGTCTCAGCCGAACTGTAAAAAAACGAAGAACCAACAGCGCATGTCTGAATATCGGGTTTCTTGCTTTCAAAGCATAGAGGTGAAAACACGCACTATGCATTAGCGTGATAGTAACAAACAAAAATATTAGTCTAGTGAGCAATTAGAAAATGTTCTAAACCTTTAGATCAAGTATGTAATCTTTTGGCTGCCGTAATATAATGGAGATCATTGTTGAGAACATCAGGGAAGCACACATTGATAACAATTAATATTTGTTTTCCACACCTACTTTCAAGTTATCCGTTTAAAAAAGAAAGAAAAAGAACCCGTGGCGTACCCGTGAATCAGACAAGCCTCACAGTGTGAAGAACCAGTTAAACGACTAGTGTAGTTTCATGATAGAAACGAACCAAAGCAGTACTGTTGTAAATAAGACAAAACAAGATGGAACTAAACATCATTGTTCTGAGTCTGTTTGAAGTTAAGCACATAACTACACAATGGGCTATTTGTGGTCTGCCTACCACGGGTATCGAAACCCGGTTTGTTGCGTTATATAAGTCCGCAAACATATCGCTGTGCCAGTGGGGGACTACTTGTCGTGAGGGTATGTTGAAATATTTAAATACATGTATGTGTCTTTCTTTCTTTTCAGAACATAATCTGTTGAAAAAATATTTCTTATAATTTCACACTTTGTTTAATTACATTATTACTTTTGTGGGTTGTAGCTCAGCACAAATTACACAAGGGGCTATCTATTCTCTGCTCCCTACGGGTATCGATACCAGTTTTTAGCATTATAAGCATTAATACTTACCGATAAGTCACTTGGGGGGAGCTTAATGAATATAAAGTAGGTTATGTCTAAAAATATCTCCATTCGAGGCTAGGTACAATTTACACAGAAGAACATTCGTAGCATGTGTTTTAACCTGTAAAGACTTATGCCCTGCTGAATTTAAACGTATTATTATCTATCACTGTTTATCAATAAATAGGCCTATTGTTTCACTTTATGTAATCTGATCTGACTGACCAGTTTGTATGTATGGTGAAGTCTGACTGGATCAGGTTGCCCAAAATAACCCTTCCAGGAACACGGCTAAAAGGTGTAACAGTTGGCAAGAAGGTCTTGATTTGAGTAAGGGCGGGCCCTAGTCGCGTCAGAAGGTATATGTATGGCCAACGGGCGTAAGAGACCGATTGCTGACTCCACTGTACACTCATGGAGCACAAGCAGATTGTCCCTCAGACGGGGACTGATACGGGATGACTGAACGTGAACACCTTCTGGCCCACGTGCCAATGTTTTCTGTTAGTTGCACATATTCGTTTCAGTAGAATCACTTTGTTTGTTTCAATGAGGACCTGTCAAGGAATACGTCACGTGATGCTGGTTGCAGCTTGTCTGCTCAGTATCCTGACGGATGTCCATCTCCGCCGCCGTCGTTCTTACTGCCGGGAGGTCACCCTGGAAGAGCGGGAAGAACTGGCTAATATGGTGTTTACAGGGACAGTAGAGAAACTCTACCGGAGAGGAATTGACGTGTATCGTGGATCGGTTAAAGTGAAACGAATGATTAAAGGAGATGATGGTTTAGTTGAAAATACGGTCATAGTGGACGGTTTTGGTGACCCTCATATCTGTTTCAGTGATGTAAGAGAACGAGACACCCGATTATTTATGGTTAGTCAACTACCCAATGGTCATCTTCGTCTAAACTCTAGTGTGGTTCGTGTGAGCATGCGTACCTTAAAACGCGCCATATCAGCAGTTAAAGGTGAGAAGATACAATATTTTATCTAAAAAGCTATGAAGTTATAAAACTACTCATCGTCTTTACTTTCACTTCTAGTTTTCATGGCTTTGTTATAGTTACAAGATTTAGAGAAACTAAGTTAAAAGTTTATTAAACACAAAATAAACTGTTTGTGATTTACATATTTATCAGTAGTGAATATTATGTCTTGTTGTCAGGTGACTCATTTTCGTTTATTTCTCTAACAAATCATGTTACGGGCCAGACAATACCAGCCGAGAGTAACTATTTGGAGAATCGCTGTTTGAAACTAAAACTACCCTTACATTATATATTGTGATTACGCCTGATTTGTATGAAGTTTGGGTTGATTTGTACGCTGTGCTTGTTACAGAATTAATTATAATAATCTGTATATCTTCCCACGTGCTTCGTCACGACGTCATCTTAATCTTCATATGTGTCTTTTGCATGTTGACTGAACTACTATGTTGCCTCTAGTTTCAGTTTTTAGTACTATTTGAGCGTGACGTGAATAATCAAATAGTTCAATCAACATGCTTGTCCATCCTTCACAGTTCTGATAACTTGTTTTATTTGTCCATGAACGTGACAATAAGTACAAAAATGGGGTGATTTAACCAAATTAGTCCACGGTATCTGTGCGGTGTCAACGATTCGACGCCGACTGTCCATTTGGTGCCAGTCAGAAAGCCTTAGGTAACATCTGTTAACAATTTCTGAGAAACTGCGGTTTTTAAAAATGCCGAACTTGGCAGTAGTGTAGCGAGTGACGTGCTCCTGTCAAATCTGTTTACTGGCGATCGGGTTTTGTCAAAAGTTCAAAAGTGACTCGGGAAAATAGTAACCAACGCGGTGTTGCTGAAGACGACTGTCATTTCAAAGTAGCTTCCGAAAGCTGACTTTCAAAGACAAGTTAAATCAGTGCAGAAAACACTACTCGTATTAAATAATACGAACACTTCTATGGAAACTTTTTTGTTTGGCAATTTTCAATAACCAAACCAGTCTGGAAATGTAACTAATTAACACGTATGGGTTTCAGTCGTTTAAAACATCACTTTTATCTCTTCGGGTCCAGAACTGTGGTTTCTAATGTATCATTACAAGAGTGTATCAGTCTATTAATAAATGCTTCACACTACAAGGGGCGGCGGGGGGTGAGGGAAAGACCATGCGTAAGGTAAAATAAAGAAGAAAATAATATAAGCTTGTAAAGATTTAAGTTTCATGAACCAAAAATGTTTATTTTGATCCAAACTAAACCCACATGCTTGGTACTGACAGGTAAAATTTATATAACTGACCACATGTTTCACAACAAAAAACAAAACAAATTACCTTAACTTTATTAAATAATGATTTACATTTGTTATGAAAAAAACATGAGTCTTCCCAAGAAAACAGTACAACTGTGCATGCTTTTCACATTGCAAATTATAGCAGTGTTTTTGTGTGTTTTTTTATAGCAAAGCCACATCGGGCTATCAACTGAGCCCACCGAGGGGAATCGAACCCCTGATTTTAGCGTTGTAACTCCGTAGACTTACCGCTGTACTAGCGGGAGACATCAAATTATAGCAGCATCTAGACAAGTGCGAGTTCATGTCATATAATATAAAAAAAACAATGCAGCTTAAAGGAAATATATCTTAAATAACCAACTTACTTAAAACCTAAATTATTCTCTGCAACAAAAATTACTAGTCTGTATTATTGGTGTTTATTAATATAACAGTGTGCAATTAATAATTCAATGCATAATTCAAATCTGCGAGTTGCAATAATTGATACATATAAGAAATCCAAAATAAATATGCAAATTATTTTACAAATCAAAATGATATTCTAGGATATTGTATCAATAAATAAGATAAAACACAACTTAGAAACCCCTAAAGCTAAATAAATAGTTTCCATATTATTACAAACTGCTCTACACATTTATAAATGCTTATTTAAGTTGAAAGCTTTCTAAATGAATAGTCAAATAAATATACTGTAATAACAAAAAGTTTAACTTCTACTTTATCTGGTATCACATCATGTTATGTCAATGAACTCTTCATATCCCTTATCAACAATCTAAATATTTATGTTAATAATTAATTTTTTCATCTGTGAAAACTGTTACTAAAATGAGAACTCCATAAAGCTTTCCCAAGAATGAACTATGTTATTAACATATATAATGGAGAGCTGACACAATTATCAAGAATGAAAATTCGAATAATAATTAAAAGTATTTTTTATTACAAGTAACAAATGGAGAACAAAAATCATATTGGACCATTCTACTGGTTAGTTGTGATCACTTACAACTAATAATGTTTTCATGATCTTTTGGCTTAGTATTAACAGTAAAGCATTAAAGGTGTGTTCGTTACAGGCATTACAGCAATGTAATGGTGTTGTTACTGTTTGTTATCCAGTATTGGGAGAGCTGTTGTAGATTGTTCTCTATGAACCTGCGGAGGGATTTCGGATAAATATGATAAAATTGTAAATGGATTATAATTAGTATGACTAATAATTAAGAATACTAGTTAACAGATTGCTTGTTCAGCATACAGAGCAGAACTTCACGTGCAGATACTTACTAACTCTAGACATTAACCCTAAAACGTTATTTAAAATAGCATTATTCTAACATCTTGGAAAAAATGTTGTAGATGAATAATATTCACTGTATCTAGAGATTGTAAGTTCCACAGTTAACAGGTTTTATCACACTGTTTGTATAAATTAGCAACTTGGCATTAATCTTCCACAGACAGTTCATCTACTAAAATATGTAAAACGTTTAAGAATTGACAAAAGCTTAATTAATGGATTAACACTAAAAGTTAAACTAATGTTTAGTGGATTAACACTATAAGGTAGGCCCGGCATGGCCAGGTGGTTAAGGCATTGGTCTCGTAATCTGAGGGTCGCGGTTTCGAATCCCTGTCACACCAAACATGCTCGCCCTTTCAGCCGTGGGGGCGCTATAATGTGACGGTCAATCCCACTATTCGTTGGTAAAAGAGTAGCCCAAGGTCGGCGGTGGATGGTGATGACTAGCTGCCTTCTCTCTATTCTTACACCGCTAAATTAGGGACGGCTAGCGAAGATAGCTCTCGTGGAGCTTTGCGCAAAATTCAAAAAACAAACAAACAAACTTGTCCGTCTAACTGATATTGTAAAAAAATACCTTACAATATGCCTTCCACGAGTAGTCTAAAACTAATATTTTATTGTCTACAAACTTTATCTTTAAAACAAAGACTCAGTATGATGAAATCATATTCGTTTCTTAAAACTATAATTTTTATAATGTAGAAAGTGAAATAATATTTAACGATTATTACGGAGAATAGGCATCAGAATGTTTGAACTCCTACGTCCGATAAAGTATCTTGTTGAAAATATAGTACTTTGAATTCTAGTTTTATATATAACCAAAGTTTTTTATATAAATTTATGGTATGTCCTATTTTGAGGCGAAGGTCACCTGGAGACGAGCTTAGAAATAATGTCTCCTCAGTAGGAAAGCCGTTAATATCCCTTCAATACTGAGGCGTACCGAGGATAAATATGAGGAACTTTAAAATTATGGCTTGAATGTACTCGATAAAAATAACATTAAAGAGGGAGAATTTGTAAAATGGAACGTGTGATAATTAAAAGGAAAAAAATTGTCATATTTGTTTTAGTTACAGTGGGTTATTGGCTTAACGTGTGTGTGTATGAATTTACTACTATGTCTTTATGACTAACGTTCAACTTAGTAGCAACGAAAGAAAAAAAAACACTTTCGGAAGAACTCGCATATTAAATCACAAGACTCGCACGTCGTCGTGCTGACGAAGATACGTAAATATGTCCAAATTAATATATTCATAGAGGTCTTTTGAGATTAGAGTCTTGTTTGAAACCGATTCTCTCTCTTCTTTTTTTTATCATCTGTTGAAGACGATAACGTTCGTGTACTTTTCCAGCAAACAGTTTTTTATTAGTTGTATATTTTAGTGTTACACGAACACATAGCTTTCTGCAGTACATAAGTTTTTCAATGTACCTTATTAATTGTCCTCGGTTTTCAGTCTTTTTTAAGTCGTTGTTTCCCTAGTGGCACAGTGGAATGTCCACGGACTTACAATGATAGAAACCGGACTTCGATACTAATGGTGGGCAGATAACCCATCGTGCAGCTTTGTATTTCTTTACAAACTTTTAATGGTTATTTTCGAAAATTTTATAGACATCAGCGACATTTGGTTGCAATTAAGTTGTAGAAAACCTTGTCGTCAGATAATTCTTGCAGTATGTTTAATGTAGTAACCTATTGTGTGTTTTTCTTTACTGTAACATGTTGTAAAAAGTGACGTTAATGAAACCACCGAGCCGTCACAGCTATGACATTCAATGATTGGTGTTTCTTTCATTCCCATAATCCATCATTTTCTTAGAGGGCCAAACTTAGAAGACTATTGTCAGTAAAAGGAAGGGTGATGTGGTTAAAGGAGGGCGTCATTTACTGGTTGTTCAATTCTATACACAACATTCCGTCAAGTTCACGTCAGCTACTCTAATTAAGCGTACAAGCGTGGTCAATTTATAAACTGGCAACCACGTACGCCTTTCAGCAACATGACACATCATTGTTCGAGGTATGATTGTGGGTGGGTGGGTGGATTGTTACAGAGTTGGAAGACCTTCCACCAATCGCGAGAGTTTATTGAACGGTGAGCGCTTTGGCAACGTGGTGTGGTTTAAGGTGTTGTTATATAAGTTTGAGGTTATCGAATGGTGCACCGATTGCGAACGCTTACTGAACGGTCACCGCGTGACTCTGTGCTGTTGAGAAATCAGTAAATTTGTGGAGCACCAACCGCGAAGTCTTACAGAACTTTAAGTGCGTGACAACATCGCATGAAACTAGTGTTTTTTAGTTATTGTGTGAGTTTATAATTACTGTGAAAGGTCGTCCCACATCAGAAACAAGTCAGGGGAAGTCCCCTCACACTTTAGTCATTCAAAATTCTGAAGTTGTCGAAAAAATAAACTAGCTTTAGTTGCAGACTTGCCGTCTTCATGTTCCTTCTTTAACTTGGGATCAGAAACAGATAAAGTTCGTTTTGAACTCGACACTCTGGTTCAGGTTTTAATTAATTTCTCCTTGGTCATGAAATATTCTTAACATTCTACAAATGTTCAGTTCGTGCTGAATTAAAAATAACATCAATTTAACCCCTGACCGACCGAAATGGGCTAAGACTAAATCACGTTTAACTAAGGCAAAAGCAAACTTGTTCGTATAATGTTAATATGTTATCTTTAGTGTTGTAATTTTATTTTAAAAAACAAAGAAACAGTTTGCGTGTTTTTGAATTTCGCGCAAAGCTACTCAAGGACTATCTGCGTTAGCCGTCCCTAATAAAGCAGTGTAAGACTAGAGGGAAGGCAGCTAGTCATCACTCACCGCCAAGTCTTGGGTTACTCTTTTACCAACAAAATAATGGGATTGACCGTCACATTATAATGCCCTCACGGGTGAAAGGGTTTGGTGCGACGGGAATTCGAGTCCGCAACCCTCAGATTACGAGTCGAACGCCTTAACCCACCTGGCCTCCTGAGTGAGAGCTTGGTATCCTATCCATAAGACCACATAGGATGTACAGAACGTTTCGTATACACGTGACGTGAAATAAAGCATAAAATCAGCAGTAGGAAACGTAAGATTCTTGATACAACATCAATAAAATGTGAAAATAAGCCAAGCAGAACGTAACGTTCTTGTATCTATGAAGTGAGGATAAGCAAAGCAGAATGTAATGTTCTTGTATCTACGAAGTGAGGATAAGCCAAGCAGAATGTAACGTTCTTGTATCTACCAAGTGAGGTTAAGCCAAGCAGAACGTAACGTTCTTGTATCTACGAAGTGAGGATAAGCCAAGCAGAATGTAACGTTCTTGTATCTATCAAGTGAGGATAAGCCAAGCGGAACGTAACGTTCTTGTATCTATCAAGTGAGGATAAGCCAAACAGAACGTAACGTTCTTGTATCTATAAAGTGAGGGTTAAGATACAATAGAACAAATTAACATTCTCTACAAGAATTTTAAAAAGTGAAGAGACACGTTAGTTTCTAATCGTTACGTTGATTGGTTGATTGAGGTTCACAGGCGCAAAGCTACGGGGCTATCTGGCCCTCGTCGTAACGAATGAAGATGAAGTTCACGTAACATTCATGTGGCTACAAGTGACCAATCATTTTCAGGAAAGTCAAGCTGAGAAAGGTGTTATTTTATTTTGAAATGCTGAAAATGCACTTTTGTGTTAATGTTGAATTATCCATAAACTATTGATGATAATGAGCTTGTAACACGGTTGATCGAATATGGTAAGTCCGGCTCAAAACAAGAGAGCCACCTAGCGGTGCTACTGAAAGAACTATAATTAAGAATACAGTTCCTTTTCACCAAGCCACCTTCCTTTGGTCAGCCATCGTAAACTACATTTTTATTTTTTACCAGCCGTTCTAATTGGGTTGATGACTGCTGTCAAATACTGCAGTTTTTCCATGTAAAATATGGATTTTCAAGTTCGTTATATTGACTAGCTTTCCCGTTATAAATTACTTACGAAAGCAGATTTCCGCTAAGAAAAGAGCTTCACGTTTAAAACAGTTTTTGTTTTTTTAAGTCGAATAAACTTTTTCCAATCCAATGAAAGTTCGCTCGTCTTTTCTTGTAATACTATTGCGTCATCAGTTTGATCTTCAGACATCTTAGCAACAGCGTCACAAGAAACGTACAATGTGATTCAGACACCACAGCAACAGTCTTACAAAGAACTTACAATGTGACTCAGATAACACAGTAACAACCTCATATCAATGTACAAGGTTATTCAGACACCATAGCAACAACCTTATAATGACGTACAATGTAATTCAGACCCACAAATAACAGCCTTACAATGAACATACCATGTGCTTCAGGCACCCTAGTAACAGTCTTACAATGAACATACCATGTGCTTCAGGCACCCTAGTAACAGTCTTACAATGATATTTCAGTGTGTATTTACTTACATTGTTGTTTACAACGTGCCCTGAATTTAAAATTTGTTTAATAAATGTTCCATTTTTTTTTGTTTAGGTGACAGATTATTATCCATTTATCAGACTAATCAATAATGATATTATAATAATATTTACAACAATCTAGGCTTTCCAACTTCGATAATATCCTATAAAATAGGAATCAAAGTTATGTTTTATAGCAAACAAAAATATTGAAACTTAATTAATTATACTTATCATAGGGCATTAATAATAGGAATGTTACATTCCTTAATATTACATTCTTTATTTAGTCCTTAAGGGATGTTCAAAAAATAGAAGAGTATATAATAATAGGATTCTAAACACAGTAGCCGTTGCTGACGACGCGTTTCGCTCAATCCAGACCTCTTCGTGCCGACTGGGACACAATAAACGTAGTAACTTTAAGAAATACACTAGAGTTAATACTAATGTCTTCTGACACGTGTAATTAATTGTGATCATACTTCGCTAGTTTATAAAAAGCGTCGATACCATAACACAGTCTGAATAATTACTTCATAATATCTACCACATCATTTAGGATGAGAAGATAAAACTTCAAAAGTAACGAAACACTTGTGATTTGTACTCCACGTGGTGTAATTAATAATTTACAGTATGTTGATTACTCTTTGTCCACATAGTTTTTTTTAGTTGTTTACCATGGTGTAATGTATACAACATGTTGATGACTCTTTTTCTACAAAGTTTTGAATATTGGTTAAGAGTACAATTTACATCGTGTTGATGAGAACGTAAACTCTCGTTACGAAGGAGATCCTTCCGACCCACAAAAAAGCTGTAGTAAAACTAGACGTACAGGGTGGCCCGTAGGTCCTTACCCATCCATATATCTTATGTATCCAGTGTATCTGTGTGCTGTCCCTCATTCTCGTTGCATAATATTATGCGACGCCATGTTCTGTGAGACATTTTCCTCAACATAGCAGGGGATATTGTTCCAAATGTCGCGGCAACAGCTGCCTTCAACTCATCATTAGTATTACAACGTTGTTTAGACACAACATATGGATGGGTAGGGACTTACGGGCCACCCTGTACCTTTCGTATTGATAAATGAATATCAATTTAAAGTTGATATAAACTGGAAAACCTAAAGTTTTTCTGTTTTCTAATCCCTCATAGAAATCAACGATCGTTATCGTTATGAAGAATATAAACGGTACAATTGTATCACATACCTATCAAAAGTATTTTATGCCTTCAGTTTAGTTAAACGGTTGTTGAAACTTTATCAAAACTTGTGTGATCTAAGACTGACCTTACTGTCCATTGCAGAAACCTGTTACAGTGGAAATTATGATAATGGGCAATAGTGCGTAATTATGACTATCAAGTGTAGGTTTGTTTCTATTTAAGCACAGAACTACACAATCTGCTCACTGCTGGTCCTGACACAGGGTTTCTAACACTTTAAATATGTAGACATGCTGCTGTGCCACTGGATGACATCAGCTATGGAAGCATTGATGTTGGTTTTATAAAGCGTAGGTAGTTCACAACATTAGATGTTTGTCTAGATGCTCTGGATACGTAAGACTTCTATTGAATCTATTAGATTATTTTATTATCTGATAAAAAAAACACCTACTGTTCATTCGTTAAAGAGGAGGTGATGTGATATTTATATTACACAATTCAGTAATGATTCGAATTATTTGCAAAGCGCATGCTCGATTCTTGCTGGTTTGTTTTGTTTGTTTTGGAATTTCGCAAAAAGCTACTCGAGGGCTCTCTGTGCTGGCCGTCCCTAATTTAGCAGTGTAAGACTAAAGGGAAGGCAGCTAGTCATCACCACCCACCGCCAACTTTTGGGCTACTCTTTTACCAACGAATAGTGGGATTGACCGTCACATTACAACGCCCCACGGCTGAAAGAGCGAGCATGTTTGGCGCGACGGGGATGCGAACCCGCGACCCTCAGATTACGAGTCGCACGCCTTAACACGCTTGGCCATGCCGGGCCGATTCTTGCTGGACAAAAACACATAGCCATTTTGGCCGAGAAACAGAGTTGGAATCTTTCACCCTTCCAATGTAATCGAAGAAATTCGAATGTGTATCGTTATCCAAGTCCCTACGTAGGGAACTTTTCCTACTTTTCATGGTGCAACACTTCCAAGTTTACCGGTTCCTTTGCTAACGAGGCTTAATAATACGTGCCACTGTACGTAAAACACACCTGCGTTATGTTTGTTCAATATACCATAAAATATTCATGAAACGGTTGTAGATGACAGTAACTATTAGTTTTAGTTTACAGGTATTGACATAATTTAATGTTTCTAATCAAACGTGTGTTTTAATAAATTCTGTGATATGTAGTAATCAATATAAAACCTTACAAATTACTGACACTTTATCTTGGCGGTTTCTAAGCCACCACACCCTGAGTTATATTATCCATACATTATCATTCTACCACTCGAAAGAAAAAAAAATCTAAATTGAAGCGGTAAATAAGCTGAGGCAGATACACCAGTGAAAAGAGAAGGTGGGACATGATCATTTAATCAGGGTATGACGTACACAGTCGTGAGATGTATTATGTCAGTTGTTGGTAAGAGCCTGCATGCATAAACGGTATTATGAAATGTGGATGGGAGACCGTGACTCTCACGTTAAGTAGAAGATGTCACAGATAATATATGGTGACTGTATCAGCTAGAAACTTCCATCACCCACATTAACGTTCTCTTCCTGACAAACTCTCAGGTGAAACCCGGTGGACGAACTTTTGAACCTCCGGGGCAGACTATTCGATGCGAAACAGTTGAGAATTAATAAGAATGCAATGGCTAGTTAAGTGGGGGCTCCGCCCTGCCACTGACAATGTTTGAAATCGACTCATATGTGGCAGGAATACGTAGCGCTCTGACGTCACATTTTACTCACGTCTCTTCTTATTAACTAGGTTTTGGTTTTGATTTAATTACTGTAATTTTTTTTTCTTATTTTAATTCCAATTTGTTGCGAATCCTGTCTAGGTGTCACTTCCAAAATCTCTGTATACGTTCTTGCGTTATACAATTTTCATAGCGGAACGTGTGAGAGTTACGTGACGATGATATTGGAAAAACCTCTTACGTTAGGCTTAATAAAAATTCCTCAGTGAGGCATCACTTAGGGGGAAGTGAAACTGTTTATGTGTCCGATGATATATACTATTTTACCTAGCGTGTTGTAGTTGATTAATACATTTCCTGTAATACTTCACTTTAAACAATTATAATGGGCAAGAATTGTCTAATTACAAGAAAAATGTTATTTCTGTTTCGCTGCATTCTGAAGTCGCTTTCACGGTACAAATCCTATTAATTTCACAAACGTACTTGTTAAGTTTGAGCATCACTAACGATATTCGGATGAAATTAAAACGTGAATTGACCTTTCAACCTCTTAGTAATCTCATTAAATCTATATTTAAGTATGTGTGTTTTTTTTTCTCCGAGGCGTTTTATCAATCTTTCATGTTTGCGATGGTTCTTCTTTTGTTATTGTAGAAATACAGCGATTGGTATATATCCTATAAAGTTGGTTGGTAAACAATGGTTTGGTTTGGTTTGAATTTCGCGCAAAGCTACACGAAGACTATCTATGCTAGCCTTCCCTAATTTTGCAGTGTAAGACTAGAAGGAAGGCAACTAGTCATCACCATCTATCGCCAACTATTGGGCTACTCTTTTACTAACGAATAGTGGGATTGACCGTCGCATTATAACGCCCATAGGGCTAAAAGGGCGAGTATGCTTGATGTGACGGGTTCTCGAATCTGCGATCTTCATACTACGATTTGAGTGCCTTAACGACTATATATGTTCTATAAAGATAGTTGTTAAACATCGGTAAAGGAATACAGCGATTGGTCGATGTCCTATAAGAAATTGTTATAAAAATCAATTTTGTTTTTTACTAATAAGCAGTAATAAATTTATTCTTTAGCAGGTGGTTTCACTTTCATACATGTAGATGTATTATTAGCCGTTTCATTACAATGTAATATAGAGATTCCTTTAGTTGTTCCGGCGGTTAATAATTGCACAGCTTAAGATTGTTTATGTTTAAGATAATTGTAAAAGCCGGAAGGAACAGTTTAAAATACGTTTCAGAAATGCTCCCTAGAAAATTCGTAATGTGTTCCAACAATGTTACTAGCTGTTTAGATGCTAACTGGTACTAAATTAGCTGTTGTTGTGATGGTTCGTGTTATTAATTCAGTTATTTTGACTTGTTTGATTAGAATAACGTGACCAACGATATTCCAAAACCTATAGCACCACGCTAGTACAGTGGTACGTCTACGGATTTACAACGCTAAAATCAGGGGTTCGATTCCCCTCGGTGGGTTCAGCAGATAGCCAGATATGGCTTTGCTATAAGAAAACACACACTCCGAAACTTAACTTTACCACTAAACACATCTAAAAAATGGCCCAGCATGGCCAGGTGGTTAAGGCACTTGACTCGTAATCAGAGGGCCATGGGCTCGAATCCTCGTCATACAAAACATGCTAACCCTTTCAGCGGTGGGGACGTTAACATGTTCGGTCAATCCCATTATTCGTTGGTAAATGAGTAGCATAAGAGTTGGCAGTGGGTGGTGATGACTAGCTGCCTTTCCTCTAGTCTTACATTGCTAAATTAGGGACGGCTAGCACAGATAGCCCTCGAGTAGCTTTGTGCGAAATTCAAAATATAAACAAACTTACATTTAGAAGAATCTTAGGCTTACGTTACAGGTATAGTCGGTCTCTATTAGGCTTACGTTACAGGTATATTGGGTCTCTAACTGTATTTCCATTAAGAACCCTTTCGTTTCCTAACTTTGAAAGTAATATATAATAATTTATTAAGCTGTTACACTTCACGAATTCGAACTGCGTGTTCAAATCACCAGTCACTACGGAAACACGAGTGACAAGTACAGTTTGTGTAACTTCAAACATGACGTAAGTACTGTTAGCTGCTGTAAATATGGGTGCATTCATTTAAAAAGCAAAATCGTTCGCTTAGTTAAGGAAAGGTTTTTCTTTGTCTCGTTGTTTGTTCTGCTAGAGATAAACAAACCTACCTTTGGCCTACGGCACATTGTAATGAGACAAGTGCCAGGTTTTACCTGTTAAGTATTTTAAATAAAAGTTTTGGCCACGCCATGCAAGATACAGACTACCTTCAGTTCAGAAAAAAATCGTTAAAACCGCCGAAGATAATCATTTACTCTATTTTTTTTTTTTTTACTCACACAAAGTAGTTTTTTCAACACTTATTAATGCAAGGTTTACCTTGCTACACGCCACTACTTTAAAGATAGTATCCGTTTGTTTAGAATTAAGCACAAAGCTCCAGCATGGGCTATCTGTGCTCTGCCTACCATGGGTATCAAAACTCGGTTTTTAGCGATCTGAGTCCATAGACATTCCACTGTGCCACTGGGGGGCTTTAAAGCTAGTAATGTATTCACGATTTAACTTGCTACACGACATTACTTTTTAAGTTAGTGATGTGCTTGGAATTAACTTTGCTATAATTACTTTAAAGAGACTACGCTTTGTAAAATATAGGTAAATGTAAAAATCCGATAATTTGGCGATTTGTATGTCTTTTTAAAATATATGGACGTCACATGTGTTAATGTTTTCGAGCATCTATAAACCCTAAAGAAATTGAAAAATAAATAAACTTTTGAGTAAAATATTTCGTGACTACACCACTGAGGTTACAAGAACGTTCCAGGCTTAGTTTTTTAATGACCAGCTATTCCCACTATTAAAATTCTAAAGAAAGACATTTGATAACGAAATACACAATAATAAATGTCATTTTACGTCTCACACCTTCCTCGAAGTTCTTGACTTGTTGGTAGGGGTAGGAGAGGCGCTGTCATCGAGAATCCAAGCGTCTCAACAAGTAAAATAATAGATCAAGTTTAAAATAAAAATAAAAGTCCTTGGTTGTTTTGACCCTCGTTAGGCTTAGAAAGCCATATTTTTCTCCTCTAAACGTTTAAGGACACATGTTGTAGTGATGAGTGGAGCGTCGGACGTGTTTACAACCGGAATGCAACGTCGTGCTTCTATAAAGCACACTGAATGTACTGTAAACTATTTTGAAGGAAGGCTGTGCTGGTCGCTGTGAAAAAAAATTTAGAGTAAAACTTTGGAAAAATTCTTAATTTTGTTCGACTTTTAACTGCACGTTTTATTCGTGAGTGAAACATTTACCTTCTAATTTCGGAAGGCCTGGTGTTTAACGGAAATTGTGCCTAGTTGCAGATCGAAAAGTCTAAGGTTAGACTCGCGATATACTATTGAATACGTTATGTACTTTCAAATGTGTACGTGTAATGACCATAATAGAGCCTCCCGTCATTTGGTTTGAAGTAACCACAGAGCGCAGCGGGTGGTGATGATCCCACCCTCCTTCTGAGCTTTGAGGCTCTTCTGACCAAATTGTTTGGCCCGTGTGTGAGTTAATTATGTAATTCATAGAAGAAAATGGATATTTTCAATTAGCAACCCTCATAGAATTCACCACGATGAAGACAAAGTTCATGTTCAACAACCAAAACTATATACAAACAAATGGCCTAAGCATGGGCAACCCAGTATCACCAGTTGAAGCTAATATTTTTATGACACAAATTGAAACACAAGCAATTAACACAGCATTATATCCACCACTATACTGGTACAGATATGTAGATGACACGGTTGCGGGATTCACATCTACAGAACACATACTTAATATTTTCAATCACATTAACTCTATACATCCCAACATTAACTTCACATGTGAACAGGAAGAAAGCAATCAAATATCATTTCTTAACCTAAAAATTACAAGAGCCGACACACAATTCAAAACAGAAATCCACCGAAAAATCACCCATACTGGACAAAACATTCCTTGGGACTCAGCACATGAAACAAAACAAAAACTCAACATACTAAGAAACCAAATAGACACAGCCATAAAACTATGCTCACCAGATAAAATTAACGATGAATTAGACAAAATAAAACAATACTTTATCAACATCAATAAGTCTCCTCCACGAACCGTAGAAAACATTATATGCACACACCTAGACAGAAAGCAAAATCAACCAACTAAAGTAAATATATCTCACGAATCAAAAAATCACGAAACCATATACTGTTGCATACCATATATTTCTGACATCAGCAGAAAAATAACCAACATTTGGCAAAAACTAGTAACAAAATATGACATTCCAGTAAATACCAAATTTATTCAAAATCAGGCACAAAACTGAGGTCTATACTATATAAAAACTACACTAACAAACACCACACCAACATTATTTATAAAATACAATGTGATAACTGCCACGACTTCTATATTGGAGAAACAAGTAGAAAAACGGAAACCAGAATCAAAGAACATAAAAAGTCACCTTCACACGTTTTCGAACACTGCAAGTCAAATAAACACAACATAACCATAGAAAACACTCAAATACTAAATAAGGAAACAAACATAAACAAACGCAGAATTAAAGAAATCTTACTTATACGACAGCTTAAACCCAAAATAAACCAATATAAAGGAACACCTTTATACCTATATTAAAAATAATAAAATAATTAACATAAAAGTATATATTCAAACATCTAACACCGCCATCTACATTCCGACACTCAGTTACACAACCCCTTCCAAACATGTGGTCAGCTTCCGGTCACTTACCTCTTTCTTTCTTTGTGAGCCTGACGATGACCGAAGAAGGTCAAAACGTTGTTCGCTTTCTACGTAAAATATTTTCTCAACCCAAACGAGCCGTTTTTGCATATATATTTCTCTACAAGTGGGTTTTCTCGACATCACTGAAAATGGATATTTATATTTTTGTCCGTTTTCCAACTGGTGACCTTTCCAAGTAGAAGTTAAAGAACATTTCCATGACCAACTCGAGCACGGAGAATCCGTCTACAATAATCATGTTTTCCGTATATCAAAGTAATAAAGACTTGTATATACTTCTATAAGAACAGAAGAATTATACGGACTTTCCAATATGAAATAGTGTTGTGTTTTACGGAATATTCACCGCATAAGCTTATTTCTGCTCGTTTTTAGAATCATTTGTTGTTTTTTTCGGAATTGTGCGCAAAGCTCCACAGACGCTAATTGTTCCAACTGTCCCTAATTTTACCATTACTTTTAAAATACACCCTAGTCGCCGTTGAGTGGAGAGCATTGTTTTATCGGTGATCGAACCTGAACCATTCGGCCACGTCTATTCTTTCAAGAATAACATTATCCTTCTCATTACAGTCACCCTATTTGATTTATGGCTTGTATTTATTTGTTCAAATTTTCTTTCTACGAATCCCATGTTATAATACTTATAACTATGTATCTGTGTGCGCACATATATACAGTACTAGTTTCAGTCGCTACGACTAAAGAGCAGATCGAGATAAACAAAAGGATATTTTTAATTTATAGAAGATGAGGTACTATAAACAAGTCATGAGATTGTCAAGCTTGTTCTATAAATCTCTCAGAACATTATAAATACAAAACTTATTTACATTAAGCAGTGAATATTAAAACATCTTTTTTTCGTGATATAAGTTTTTCTTTTTGTTTTCGATTTCGTCATACCACAGCGATGTTTTTAGCTTAATCCACTCTGAAAAGCCCTTAACTATTACTCTGATTGTCCTGTCAGTTTATACCAAACTTAATTTATTCTGAAAATAACTTAACTGTTAATCTGATTGTTCTACCAATTTATAATAAACGTAATCCATTGTGAAACTCCATTAAGTGCCAATGTTTGTCATACCACTAAATCCATTCTAAACGTAACTCATCCAAAACTTCCTTAGTTAATCGTATCGTTAAATTATTGTATAATGGGCATAATATATTGTTCAGTTATTGATAATATTTGTATGAATAATTAAGTGCAGTTAAAAACAAGAATTTTGTTTTGCGGTTTACACAAATTTCGTTTTTTAGGTCATTCAAAAGTGTTTTTCCCCGAGAGTCATGTTTCAATTCGTGCTAATGTGGTATTAGTTGATATAACAAAGGAAATAATACTGCATTAGATGCAAGCATTTGATTTGTTATAACATGTATGTAAATCATCGAGAAAAAGGAAATCATTTTCATATCAAGACGGCAACACCGAAATTAATATGAGAAGGGAAGAAAAATACTAGTTTCTCCTAAAAATTCAAAAACTAACAAACAAACCAATGCTCACATCATCAGAAATGTAATTTCCAATGTCCCAGACTGGACCTGAGGTGGTAGTGGCAGCACTGATAGAAGGTCACGGTGATGATTCTGACAGTTCAGTTGATAATTCTGATTCAACCTGATTGGCTGCATCAGATTGATCAGGTTCAGCCTCATGAATGGGTTTAAAGAACCCATGCAGTGTCTTTTACTCTTTCAGGTTTGACATAGTGAATGATTGTTTAGCGCAACCTCTGTTTGTCAACGTCACATTCTTTTAGGCCCGGCATGGCCAAACGTGTTAAGGCGTGCGACTCGTAATATGAGGGTCGCGGGTTCGTATCCCAATCGCGCCAAACATGCTCGCCCTTTCATCCGTGGGGGCGTTATAAAGTTACGGTCAATCCCACTATTCGTTAGTAAAAGAGTAGCCCAAGAGTTGGCGGTGGGTGGTGATGACTAGCTGCCTTCCCTCTAGTCTTACGCTGCTAAACTGGGGACGGCTAGCACAAATAGCCCTCGAGTAGCTTCGTGCGAAATTCAAAAACAAACAAACAAACACATTATTTTTGTCAACGAGACATTCACAGTACCATTGGCGCCATCTATAGTGAATGGTGCTACCAGCCTGCTTCGCTGCCACCCACTGTTTATTTGTGAAGTTAGTTCTTGAAATCCAGGGAATCTGAACATACACTGTCCATGATATTTGAATACAGATTACAGACACTATACATATATTTTGCACTCTTCTGAGCGACTCTATATTTTATATGTTGATGACAGGACTGTAGGCTTACTTTGCTGGGCCTGATAACTTTAAGTTATATATTATAAATATAGGCCTATATATATAATACCCCCCCCTTCCTTTCATGGCCATTTCTGGCTACGCTTCTGTTACCAGCAAGATTGAAACGAACAATTTTATTTAACACAAATATATATTGATATACAAACAACAGTGCAATTTATAATAATGGTCATACAATTACTTATTATAAATTACTCTTAATATACCAATATTTTACAAATTCAAATAATAATATTCAGTTCAGTCTTCTATTTACTCTGAAACTGAATATTTTATCGACGGTCTAGGTTCACGACGAGCGACTACAGAATTTGAAGAGTGACGTTTATAGATTTCGAACATTACAAACTTTCGTTTAACGTACGAAGTTAATTCACTTAGTTTGTAATGTTAGAAATCTATAAACGTTAATTCACTTTGTTTGTAATGTTCGAAATCTATAAACGTTAATTCACTTAGTTTGTAATGTTCGAAATCTATAAACGTTAATTCACTAAGTTTGTAATGTTAGAAATCTATAAACGTTAATTCACTTAGTTTGTAATGTTCGAAATCTATAAACGTTAATTCACTAAAGTTTGTAATGTTAGAAATCTATAAACGTTAATTCACTTAGTTTGTAATGTTCGAAATCTATAAACGTTAATTCACTTAGTTTGTAATGTTCGAAATCTATAAACGTTAAGTCACTAAGTTTGTAATGTTCGAAATCTATAAACGTTAATTCACTTTGTTTGTAATGTTCGAAATCTATAAACGTTACTCTTCAAGTTCTGTAGCTTTCCAGTTAATAAACGTTAATCACAACTGTAACTTCAGAAACTTGTAGTATACTGACTGTAGCAAGCAAATAACATTCAGTATTTGTCTCTTGGCGCATCGATTTATAAACTTTTGTAAGAGACGTTCTTGAAAGTTCTCTTGGGAACAATACTATCAATCACTAGTATATTGTTGATTCTTACACCCGAAAGTCTTCTGAACACTTAGAGAACAGGTGGGACTTGTGCAATACATGTATAAAAATATAAGTTTCATGATTTTCTAAATATATATTAAATTAAAACAAACATTAAAACAATTACATAATAGTAAATTCATTACAACAGGAAAAATGCTATTCATTAATAAATAAATAAAATAATCTTAGTGTAAGTTGCTCTCTATGTAATCTAGTTTCCACTGCAGTGGTAGGATTCTCGGCGTATATATTTTTTATTGTATTTGCGAACTAAACGAGATGCAAACCTTCTCTAATCACATCATGATAGAGTATTTTTATAACTTCCTAAATGCTGTTTGTTTCAAACTGAGAAGCTCATTAAATCTACAAACTACACTGACCTACCTCTGTATCAGGAGTTCCACCTGGTATTTGATTGGACCACCTATTGCCACGATATGTGATCCAGTCTGGTTTTGCATAAATTTCATTAAATAGTAGAGGATGCCTCGAATATCTGTAATCCATTCGATGAAGAGGTGCTCCGTGGCAGGTTCATAAATGTAGGCAGAGAAATACGGTAGGAAATGCAACGTTCATGTACGTTCTAATGTTACCTGATTAAACTAAGAGCCAATTGTTGTGTCGGCCATGACTGGATAATTTTCATTCTTTTTTGCAATTAATTTTGTCAAGTCAAAAGAGGGAAATTGTTATATTAAAAACTGCCATCTATAAGCTACGATAGAAAAACATCATTGCAGTGGACAGAATTATCAACAACATGAATCAAAACACGTTATCTGCCACGAAAACTTTCGCCACACTATTACACTTTCTCCATTATTGCTTACTGTTCAAAAAAAAAAAAAAAAAGAGTACCGTTTCTTTATATCACTAGTACAGAAACGACGAAACACAATAACCAAGTGTGGTTATGCGATTGGAACTTGTTTGCATGCGAAATAACCAGCGTTGGAATTGGTTGCCTAACAGCTTATTTATATTAACTTATTAAATATACTTTAAATTCCAAATGTCAGTACATAGGCTATTATTATAACCAATTCTGTTATCTTAGTTAGAGACTTAAAATTTAGAATTGGAGAACTTCTTGTTTATTCTTTACTATGGTGATGATTTTAAGATTATGTAGTAGTTTCTTTGTTTTTGAATTTCGCGAAAAGCTACAAGAGGGCTATCTGCACTAGCCATCCGTAAATTAGCAGTGTAAGACTAGAGGGAAGGAAGCTAGTCATCACTATCTACCGCTAACTCTTGGGCTACTCTTTTACTAATGAACAGTGGGATTGACTCACATTATAACGCCACCACGGCTGAAAGGGCGAGCATGTTTGATGTGACGGGGATTCAAGCCTGTTACCCTCAGATTACGGGTCGAGCGCCCTAACAAACTGGCAATGCCGGGCTTATTTTGCAGAGACGTTTGTATGTGAAATGATTATTTTGATACTGTGTCACATACTAGGCTACAATAAAAGTGGCATGTTGAAGGTTATGTTAAAATGACCTTGAAATAATAAAGGTTGCATTACATTTACAATGCAGTAGTTTATACCCAAAACAGTTCTAAACATGCAAAAAATGCAATCTAAGAAACCTATAAATTATCTTGCATAACATCATGTTTGTATATTCTAGGTATCACAAACGTATCAAACTTATTGTAACGTAGCCACTGCAATACAATATAACCTTCAAAATATCCATATTATTTTAATACAATCTTCATTATTTTAAGGTTATTTTTGTTGTCTTTCAAAATTGATAGCAACACTGCAGGAGTTTACAAATTTGGATAAAAGTTAAGAAAAGAAAACGACCTTTAAACTCTCGACAAATATAAAATAATATATCTTCTTTATTTAAACCAACGTTTCGCCTTTGTGGCTTCGTTACAATAAGTTTGATACGTTTGTGATTCCGTTACAATATTTCTGATACTTTGGTGGTTAGGATACAATGACTCTGATGCTTTGGTGGCTAGGATACAATGACTCTTATACCTCATTTTAAATATCTTCAAGGTTACGATATTTCCTCTCGTTAAGTTATATGATATAATGATGTTAATGCCATTTCACGAGCTCTATTATATCTTTGTTATCAAAGAGTAACGTTAGATATATTTAAATACCACACTTCCTGTTAGATTTACAAACAGCTTTTACCATTTTGTGACGGAACAAAAGAACATTGCAGATGAAGTTTTATTTGACATGAAAGTTTGTTTTTGTTTTTTTCTACCTTACGCTACACTTAAGTTTTATTTGTTCTGTAAAGAACAGGTAGTGTAATGCGGTGGCCAGACCACGGCCGGGCGCAACCCTACAACTCCTCCCTCCAATAACAGAATCTACATAGCTCAGGGGGCACATTCCTAATTAAAGAATCGTCCAAAGCGTTTTGAAACCTACCAGTTTGTGTGAGGACCATGAGAACGTTTACGACTATTGGGTTACTTAGTAGGTTTATATTTTATGTGGCGTTAAAGGTAATGACCCATGAGCTATTATATTAGACAGGTGTGCTCGTATCCTTGTGGCGTTTCGATTCCGGGTAAACATCCCTGTCAGCGAACTTAAACTTGCTTTGTTTCTACCTATACGGCTATTACCTTATAAAAACGGGTGGTCGGGACAAGACACCAAATAGAGGGGCGGAGGCTCGGCATGTGATGCCCCGGGCAATTTGGCTGCCGACGACAGATTGGCTTCCTTGTTTGTGCACTCATCTGTTTTGAATTCGGTGTTCGTCACAGAAAGTGTAAGAATGAATGAGAAGTGTTGATTGGTTTTGAAAGTCTGCAGCCACTAATCACTGGCTAATAAGAAAACCTCTTTTTATTCGTCACTGACTGGAAAATAAATTAGTCACCTGATCTTTTGAACACGTTAGCCATAGCATTCTCATTAGCTATAGCTTTGTTAAGTATGTCTTAAATGTAAATACGTACAAATATATGGATTTTTACTTTGTTTGACACCCGATCGTACATATGTCTTGACTGTATTTAATATTTTTCTCGATTTTCAAAGACATCGGGTTTTTCTTGCTGCAAGTGAGAGGAAGCAAATTCCAGTTTAACAGTTTTCCCATTACATGAAGAAAAATCGCAGATAAAATGATAATCGTAAAGTTTAGGAGAAACACTAAAGAATGTACGATAAAACATATAACGTCTTATTTATAACACAGGAAATAATTCCGAAACGGCTGACAGATCAATAAACCGGTTTATTTCTCATTAGCTTACCCATGATAAAAACGGCACGTGGATAGAATATTACTGTTCTCAGTTTGTCGATATATAGGTATAATTATGTATCCGTTTTTGTTTAGTTCAATTCTACCTTTCTATTTTGACACTAACTGTCATATATGCACACTGTTCAGGCTTAATTCATGTGCTATTTAAAACAAGTTAATTTGTCGTCGAAAAACGTAATGATGAGAAGCAACTGAGATTAAGTTGCTAGGAAATAAAGATACAATAGTGTGAAGCTGTTTACATTGTTCAGCAATGATATGAATATACTATAGTGTGAAGCTATTTACATTGTTTGGCAATGGTATGAATATACTATAGTGTGAAACTGTTTACATTGTTTATCAATGATATGAAGATACTATAGTGTGAAGCTGTTTACATTGTTTAGCAATGGTATGAAGATACTATAGTGTGAAGCTCTTTACATTGTTTAGCAATGGTATGAATATACTATAGTGTGAAACTGTTTACATTGTTTATCAATTATATGAAGATACTATAATGTGAAGCTGTTTACATTGTTTAGCAATGGTATGAAGATACTATAGTGTGAAGCTGTTTACATTGTTTAGCAATGGTATGAATATACTATAGTGTGAAGCTGTTTGCATTGTTTAGCAATAGTATGAATATACTATAGTGTGAAGCTGTTTACATTGTTTAACAATGGTATGAATATACTATAGTGTGAAGCTGTTTACATTGTTTAGCAATAGTATGAATATACTATAGTGTGAAGCTGTTTACATTGTTTAGCAATGGTATGAATATACTATAGTGTGAAACTGTTTACATTGTTTATCAATCATATGAAGATACTATAGTGTGAAGCTGTTTACATTGTTTAGCAATGGTATGAAGATACTATAATGTGAAGCTGTTTACATTGTTTAGTAATGGTATGAAGATAATATAGTGTGAAGCTGTTTAAATTGTTTAGCAATGGTATGAATATACTATAGTGTGAAGCTGTTTACATTGTTTAGCAATGGTATGAATATACTATAGTGTGAAACTGTTTACATTGTTTAGCAATGATATGAAGATACTATAGTGTGAAGCTGTTTACATTGTTTAGCAATGGTATGAAGATACTATAGTGTGAAGCTGTTTACATTGTTTAGCAATGGTATGAATATACTATAGTGTGAAGCTGTTTACATTGTTTAGCAATGGTATGAATATACTATAGTGTGAAGCTATTTACATTGTTTATCAATGGTATGAAGATACAATGAAGCTGTTTACATTGTTTAGCAATGGTATGAATATACTATAGTGTGAAACTGTTTACATTGTTTATCAATGATATGAAGATACTATAGTGTGAAGCTGTTTACATTGTTTAGCAATGGTATGAAGATACTATAGTGTGAAGCTGTTTACATTGTTTAGCAATGGTATGAATATACTATAGTGTGAAGCTGTTTATATTGTTTAGCAATGGTATGAATATACTATAGTGTGAAGCTGTTTACATTTACATTGTTTATCAATGGTATGAAGATACTATAGTGTGAAGCTGTTTACATTGTTTAGCAATGGTATGAATATACTATAGTGTGAGGCTGTTTACATTGTTTATCAATGGTATGAAGATACTATAGTGTGAAGCTGTTTACATTGTTTATCAATGGTATGAAGATACTATAGTGTGAAGCTGTTTACATTGTTTAGCAATGGTATGAATATACTATAGTGTGAGGCTGTTTAAATTGTTTAGCAATGGTATGAAGATACTATAGTGTGAAGCTGTTTAAATTGTTTAGCAATGGTATGAAGATACTACGGTGGAAAACGGTTAAAATTAATTTGCAAGTATTCAAAAACATCATTTGAGAAATTATTAATATTATTAATTAAATTATTAATACTAAATTACTGGAATATAAAAAAAATATTATAGTAGGAAGCAGCTGAGATTACGTTGCTGGGGTATAAATATCCTGTGGTGATAAACTATTAAGATTAAGTTGTTGTAATGCAAAAATGTTACAAAGTAAAAATGTTGAGATTATGTTGGTTTAATACAAGGATTCGATAACAAGAAGTCGTTGAGATTAACTAAGTAGCGTACAACAATATTATAATGGGAAGCTAACTGTTTATATTATGTTGATATGGCATAATTATAAAATGATAACAACTTAACTGTTAATTGAGATAAATATGATATAATGAGAAGATAGTTATTTATATTAAATTGCTAAAATACATAGATGTAGATATATACATAGATGTCATGAGGAAAGCTGTTAATAGGATGTTTGCAAACTCCTAAGATGCCACGATAGTTGGAAGCTGTTGAGATTAGGTTGTTATAGTACAATGATATACGATAGTTGGAAGCTGTTGATATTAGGTTGCTGTAGTACAATGATACATGATAGTTGGAAGCTGTTGAGATTTGGTTGTTATAGTACAATGATATACGATAGTTGGAAGCTGTTGAGATTATGTTGTTATAGTACAATGATACATGATAGTTGGAAGCTGTTGAGATTATGTTGTTATAGTACAATGATACATGATAGTTGGAAGCTGTTGAGATTATGTTGCTATAGTACAATGATACATGATAGTTGGAAGCTGTTGAGATTATGTTGCTATAGTACAATGATACATGATAGTTGGAAGCTGTTGAGATTATGTTGCTATAGTACAATGATACATGATACTTGGAAGCTGTTGAGATTATGTTGCTATAGTACAATGATGAGAACTTTTCTGGTTAATTACAGATTTAAACTAGTTAAGATGGAGATATGTTAGGGTTATGTCATGATAATATTGACTTGTAAGTTCACAATTATGGAATGGTATGAGGCAGATTTTATATAATAACTCTCTAGTTTCTAGAAGGACTCGATTATACCACATATCAATTATATAAACAAGCATTCAAAGGACGAAAACAAGGACAGGACATGATACATTTATACTACAGCACGTACCAGCAAACTGACCAAGGTCGCAAAGTGGTACTAATACAACAGAGTTTTTGTGAGGTTACAATTAGGCCAACAATATAATATTTGAGAGGAATGTTACATATCATGTATTTTTATATGTTTTTACAATCTCAAACATAATGGTAGAAAAAAAGTGCTCCCTAATAAAAATGTTGTTAATATGATGTATCTGTTATTAAACAACAGAAATATATATAACTATACGTTTTTAAAACGCACTCGACGAGATCTGTTCAAATATTATCTTAAATCCTAATTTTAACATATAATTTCGTAAAATACCAGAACTTTTCATGATTTTAGTGACATTTCCTCATAAAAATTGTTGTGCACGTGCTGTAGTGTATTAGATCTTCTTATTACAACTGGACTAAAAATGATCAAACAAGTTCATCTTCAGTTATCGAGTCGTTAAAAGACATCTTAGAAATAAGAGAAATGGTGTTTTGGAATGATCAGGTCAGTCACCTGATATCAATCAGATTGAAAATTTATGGGCTGGGTAAAACCGATTAATGAAAGATCACAAACCAAACACGGAAGATGAATTTTTTTGAAATACTCAAAGACGGATGGCAGTCAGTCACTCAGGAATGTCTGTGTAAACTCACTGAAATCATGTCACGTTCATATCAAGCAGTACTGAAATCCAAGGGTGTAGTGACTAAATATCAACTTGTGGAATTGCTTTGTGTTATTTTAAGTTTTATTTCCACGTTAGATTATTGTAGAGAAACGTTTTTGATCATTTTGTAGGCTAATTATAGCAATAAGATCTAACAAACTACAACAGGTTCACAACACTTGTTATGAGAAAATGTAACTAAAATCAAGGAAAGTTCAGGTAGTTACGAAAGTCTGTATTAAAATTAAAATTTGATATCATATTTGAACATATCTCGTCGAAAACATTTAGTTTTACATATTTTACTGTTATCTGATAAGAGATATAACAAATTAACAACATTTTCGAAGAGAGGACACTATTTTGTCCACCCCTATGTTTAACAACATTTTCGAAGAAAGGACACTATTTTGTCCACCCCTATGTTTAACAACATTTTCGAAGAGAGGACACTATTTTGTCCACCCTATGTTTAACAACATTTTCGAAGAAAGGACACTATTTTGTCCACCCTATGTTTAACAACATTTTCGAAGAGAGGACACTATTTTGTCCACCCTATGTTTAACAACATTTTTGAAGAGAGGACACTATTTTGTCCACCCTATGTTTAACAACATTTTCGAAGAGAGGACACTATTTTGTCCACCCCTATGTTTAACAACATTTTCGAAGAGAGGACACTATTTTGTCCACCCCTATGTTTAACAACATTTTCGAAGAGAGGACACTATTTTGTCCACCCCTATGTTTAACAACATTTTCGAAGAAAGGACACTATTTTGTCCACCCCTATGTTTAACAACATTTTCGAAGAGAGGACACTATTTTGTCCACCCCTATGTTTAACAACATTTTCGAAGAGAGGACACTATTTTGTCCACCCCTATGTTTAACAACATTTTCGAAGAGAGGACACTATTTTGTCCACCCCACGTATATAATGCTGTACAAAATATGTACAATGATACTTTCTGGAACACTTCAGTGGCATGTTTTAAAACACGTGTAATAATACTTTTTAAAATATATGCCACGGTGCTCTCTAACCCATTATATCATGATATTCCATAATGCACGTGTAATGATACTTTTGGGGATACTATCTAACAACATTTTCTCTGATGTTGAATCTCCCAGTAAAACTTTCCAGGATTCTGCTTAAACGTATTTGGCAGGAAATGTGCAGCTGTAGATTTTGAACAATCAATAGTTACAGTGATATCAGAACTTTGGTAACTGTTATGGTTTTTCATAGAATCTTTAGTTTTAACAATTTTAAGCAGTAACAAAATACATTTTTCATTTATTTTGTCTGTATGCGGAATGTTATTATATATACATGAGAAATATCTTGTTATTTATTTCTCTAGAAGATGGTTCAAATATAAAATTAGTTTTGTTCATTCGAGTAGCATACATGACTCTTTATTAGTTGTACCCACACTGTACAGTGCGTGACTTTTTTACCAAACACTCTGTAAACTTAAACATGTAAGGTTTAAAAAGATGATATTATTACTAATGTACGTATAACTTAAGTTGTATCAGTCGAATCCCTTAGTAATAAAGTGTTCATAATGAACTTAACCCAAGAATAAAAACACAGTTTTTAATTAATTTTAGCATAAAACAAATTTATCTTAAGCGAGAAACGATGCTTTTTACCAAATATTTGTTTAACCTTAGCTGGTATTAAAATGGAAACACTGGATTAAGGAATAGTCCTAAATTTCAAATAGAAATGATTACCGTCCTTGTCTGTTTACAATATACAAGGCATGAGAAACGTTTTACTCATAGGTTTATCTTCAAGCACGGCCAGGTAAATTTATCTCATACACTTAAGAAACATTGTCGTGTGTGGTCGGTAGCTTACAGGTGAAAATGTCATTTAAGTAAGCTAATGGAAAAGAAAGTATCCAACCATTAAACTAAAAGTTCTTGTTAAATAGTCTCTGTAAGCAGATTGTCCTCGGTTGTTGAACCGGAGGGGCATTATCAAGGGAGTAATCCCTCCCCTTTAACAGATAATTGCATCTTTACGAGCAGATTAGGCCAAAGAAAGTACCAGACCGAACGACTGAGAATTATTAAGTTAATTAATGAGCCCCTCAATAGGTTTGCTAAGCCCACCGAAATCTGAAGTACCCTACATCGTACAAAAGAGATCTCACGCCGTGTATCTATAGTTTATGTGCTTGCACTACTGCAGTCATCTTTTCTGAGTGCTCTATAAAGTAATTACAACTGTATATCCCTTGAAAATGTACTGATGTGATAAAACGTTCTAGATTAGTTTTCTAATGGGTGGCTGGTATTGATTAATTAGCTAGTGATATGTTTTTAACCAAGAATCTTGCTGAAAGTTGGATAGAGAAAAGTGTGTTGTGATAAGTGACCACCCCTGTAGATATTAACCACTCTATGATATCCCCTGATCTGACACAGATTTATAACAGCACGGATCGTTTAGGGATATAGCTTCTTGACAGAATGGTTCCTCCCAGGTATAACACTGGTCAAACCTAGAGAAATCTAATTTTCAAATGTACTTCGAGAATGTATAAGGGAGATGCTATGGGAATATTGTTGTTTGAGGCCTAAGAGTGTTAAGGCGTTCGACTCGTAATCCGAGGGTCGCGGGTTCGAATCCCGGTCGCGCCAAACATGCTCGCTCTCCCAGCCGTGAGGGTGTTATAATGTTACGATCAATCCCACTATTTGTTAGTAAAATCGTAGTCCAAGAGTTGGTGGTGGGTGGTGATGACTAGCTGCCTTCCCTCTAGTCTTACACTGCAAAATTAGGGACGGCTAACGCAGATAGCCCTCGCGTAGCTTTGTGCAAAATTAAAACAAACAAACAAACAATTGTTGTTAGAAAATAAATTTGATACGCCGTCCAATCACCTACAGACGGCGCTAGTAATACAGTACATTAAACTATATTTCTTTCAAACCAATGTTTGAGTAAGAATCGCAAACAAACATTATACTTTAATATTTTGAAGTGCATCGGGTATTTCAAATAAGAACACCGCAAATCGGACGCTTAGAAACATAAAAACATTTAAGAAAGGAGAATAATGGTTCTCAAATCTCACGGGTTCTCTGCATCGGGTTTTACCCTTTATAGACATTACATATAATCCTTAACATCTAGTAAAGGTGAACACCCTGCTAATTAGAACTTAAACAATGTTTTCATTATGATACATGACACGCAGAATAACATACTTTGAGTTTTTACCAATCGTATTGTTAAGTTAACATCATAAGTTGTTTGGACATATTTTCGGTCTGGTTTTATGGGGGATTTCCCTTCGTGCTGTAATGGACACAGAATATGTACAGCCTAAATATTCTGAAGTCACAGCAGGGGTCGTATTCACTTGTGTGTACCGCTCAGACAAATACATGCAAATATGTTCAACAAACACTGAATGTACCGAAGCAAATTCAGATGCGATTTCCAGTTTCTCTGAAATAAAACAAACGTATATAAAAACACACTAGTATATGTACAATGTTTGAAGATTGTTCTCTTTCTCCACGCACGTTTTTTCCAACAACAACGAATCCAAATATCATTTTCTACTTGTACTTTTATGAAGCTTCCACCTAATACACATTAAATATTCTTGCTAAACCTAATAAAACGATACAAGATTTTCGAAAATTCACTTCGTAACAATGTTCGAAAATACGCCAGTATTCTGTAAATTTATAGAACAATTGGGACTTACACAATATGCACATAAAAATAAGTTACATACATTTCTAAATAAACATAGATATAAAAATAGTAGATCCGTTGAAGGACTTACAATGCTAGTAATTCGGTTTCATTACCCGTGGTGGGCAGAGCATAGATAACCCATTGTGTTTAATTCCAAACATGAAAACTGTATTTGTATGAGCTTTGTTAACGATTATCTTTGTTTTTCCCGAACAAGTATCGAAACCCGATTTTTAGCGTCGAAAGCTGCTGAGTCATTGGGACCTTAACAATGCTGCTACACTGGTTCTGTATAAACCAATATGACGTTTGACAGCAGTAGTTTTGATTTTCTCAAAGTGTAGAAAAACTTTCATTTCTGTTTCTGGAATAAAAGTTTGGATGAGTTTGCACGACAAAAGTGTATACCTGTTTGAATTGTGAGAGCCTGTGTCTGTTTAAAATCTGATTTAGAAATAACATTCTAAAGTTATGATTGATATATAAAATCGATATGGTGCATGACAGGTGTGTTTAAAACTGTTAGAGAACTTGTTAAAGATTTTAAAAAATCAGATGTTGAAAATAAATTTAAAGTGTTTTATTTCTGACAATTTGTAACTATTCAAAGAACTACAGAATGTGCGAAGTCAGTAAGAATAGTTCTAAGGTACCATAGTATTTACAGAATCGCTGCTATACATTAAGGCCCAATATGGCCAGGTGGTTAAGGTTCTCGACTCGTAATCCGAGGATCTCGGGTTCAAATACCCGTCACACCAAACGTGCTCACCCTTTCAGCCGTGGTGCAGTTATAACGTGATGGTCAATCCTACAAATCGGTGTTAAATGAGCAGCCCAAGAGTTGTCGGTGGGTCGTGATAACTAGCTGCCTTCCCTCTAGTCTTACACTGTTAAATTAGGGACGGCTAACGCAGATAGATAGCCCTCGTGTAACTTTTCGCGAAATTCTAAACAAACAAATCTATATAATATGTATGAACTCTCTGCTATGTAATATGCATGAAATTACTACTATTTAGTATGTATAGAATCAATGTTACACAGAATATATAGAATATACAGAATACATTTTATGAATAATTATCTTGCTACATTTTTATTTCCTCATTTAAAGTGTAATTACTTTGTATGTATTTTTCATCTTGAAAAATAAAATGTTTAATGTTATCATTTCGTTATGAAGTGCTTGTTCATTTTCTGACGTCACAGTCAGAAATTAAGTGTTTCTTTCAATAGTTCTGTTTGAACTTATACATATGCCAAGTGTTGGCTGCAAGTGAAAAAAATAAAAAACTTCTGGAAGTGGTTTACCATCTGTTTTCACAAAGACATTATGGGAATTTGCGGAACTTAGTTTTTGTTAACACAACAGTCAACTGGTATGTTTAACCAAAGTTTGGGTGTCAAACATCGTTTTGGCTTGTTTTTTTTATACGTTAAATAATTGTTCTTATATTAATGTATATTCTTCGCGGCTCTTCCAGTTCATATTAGAGGTAGAAATAATCTTCAATATAGTCAACTAACAATAAAATACAACGGAATGTTTTAAAATAGATAAAATATATTAATTTGAAGACTTGATTAAAGTTTCATTCTAATAATTAGTTTTAATTTTTTATCTAATTTTCAATGCATAATGAAGTAGAAACACTTTATGAAGTAACTACATTGCAAGCATACATTACGAAAGACTTTTTATGGTTTAATTTTAATATATATAATATATATATTTTAATATATATAATTTTTATATATGCAATAAAATATACTACTTTTTGTTAAAGGCAATTATATTTTAGTTTTCTCAAATCAATAATATATGGTTATTTCTCTATCACACTTATTTTTGACGCTAAATAAATAAATAAATAACAAAAAAACATTATTTCATATATACCAAAATTATAATCTTACGGTTAATGAAGAACATTTTTAAACAATTTTATTTTGTTATCATATTATTCTCTGTCTTGAAGTTGTTTCGCAATTCATCGCTTAGGCCTAATTAACTTTCTTGTACATTTGTGTTACATTTTGTTTATTTCTGGTTTTACTTTGTCATTTTACACATTTAATGTTATATTAGTTAATTGAAGCTTTAATTCCTGAATTTCAAGTCGATTCACACTTTGACTGTTCAATTTTAAGATGATATTAAAGAAAACTTTGGCTGTAAACCCAATAATATCTCATGAAGTTCGGTCAGTCCAAGAGGCTTAAACTACTCATAAAGCCGTGGCCTTGCATGGCCAGGTGGTTAAGGCACTCAACTCGTAATCCGAGAGTCGCGGGTTCGAATCCATGTCATACCAAACATGCTGTGACATGTGACGATCAATCCCACTACTCGTTGGTAAAAGATTACCCCAAGAATTAGCAGTGGATGGTGATAACTAGCTGCCTTCCCCCTAGTTTTACACTGCTAAATTAGAAACGGCTAGTGAAGGAAGCCATCGTGTAGCTTTGCGCGGTGCCCATCGCTAATGCAGCTATATGTCTTTGGATTTACAACACTAAGATCAGGGGTTCGATTCCCCTCGGTTGGCTCAGCAGACAGCCCCATGTGGCTTTGCTATAAGAAAACACAAACACAGCTTTGCGCGAAATTCAAAACAAACCAAACCTAAATCCGTATACCGAGCTACCAAAGTAGAATGTTTGTTTTTGAATTTCGTGCAAAGCTACAACAAGGGCTACCTGCGCTAGCCGTCCCTAATTTAGCAGTGTAAGCCTAGAGGAAAGGCAGCTAGTTTTCACGACCCACTGCCAACTCTTGAGCTACTCATTTAACAACAATTGGCCATAACATTATAACGACCCCTCGGCTAAAAAGGCGAGCATGTTTGGTGTGACGTAGATTCGAACCCGCGACTCTCGGATTAGGAGTTGAGTGCCTCAACCAACTGGCCATGACGAGCCTCGAAAGTAAAATGATAATTAAGATAAAAATATAATTATTAGATTATAGAACAATTTGTAAAATAAGATAATAAACATGAAACTAAAAGAGGAAATAAACCCAGCTAGTTCCCCGGGGAAACTTACAACAATAAAATACACAGCTCGACTCCCTACGGCGGACACAGCAGCTGACCTAATGTGGATTTACTCTAATATATTGAAAGAAAAAAAAAACCAAAAATGAGTAGATATACGAAATATTAAGCTAACATCGGGTGAATAAGTATAAATTACCACACTGTGCTAGTGTGGTTCTATTGGACACTAGGTGAGAAGTTAAGCGATTGTTTCGTTCATTCACTCTTGAATATCAACTTGATTCGGACTTTATGTAATTATAAGATAGTAATAAGCATTATTTGTCTAATTGCAGGATAGTTTTATATATTCGTCATCGAGTTTATAGATTATTCAAACTTTACTTATCGAAAGTCATTTCAAACTTACTTGCTATCATGCTTAATAAAAGGAAATGTCTGAACTTCTAACACTCAGTGTTATCACGTTTAGAGTTGTTTTTTTATTTTGTTCAATGTTGTTTCAAGTGTGAGAAAGCAACATGCTTAAACGCTAAAACAGTGTTGTTACTACTGATTTTAAAATATTCCATTAAGTTCGAATTGTTATATATATTTTTTTGCATTTTAACTTTGTTTGTTGTACTTTTCGTAATGGCGCGAGTATATTTTTTCGTCTTTTTAGTCGCGGCATATTGGCTAATAGAATAGCTCTGAGTTTCTCATGTAAAAACTTTGTAGCTCATAGGGCTCCGTCATTTTTTAACCGATTTGAGATTTAATTACAGTTTTGGACTCAGAAAGTCAAACCATTTCGACTAATGAATTTGACTACGCCCAAGGTCTCATAAATTAATATACTCTAATATTGCTTAAAATAATTTCAATCTGAGGGTAAGCTGGTAGATATCGTGATGAATAATAAAATCGAATCGAATATAAACGCATGCCACTCATGGTATTGCTGCGCACAAAAATATAGTTAATGGAATGGGAGAAAAACGGTCTCATAAATTAACGTACTCTTATCCTGCCTAAAATAATTTCAAGTTCTGCGGCTATTGAGGATTCCCTCTTGTTTTCATATCTCGTTTATGTTTTTAATACTGTACGCTACCGGTAGGGTCCACAAACTAAATAATATTGAGTATTTTTTATGCTTTTGACTGTTACAACGATCAGTGCAAATAATATAAAGAATTATTTATTATGTGAAATACGTAATCTATGGTTGATTTCCACACACAAAATATCTTATGCTTTTAGACTTATTTGCATGTAACACGGATATCGGAAACCGTTTTTTATTTCGTTATAAGACTTCAGACTTCTCGTTGGGGACTGCACGAAGTGATTTAGTTTGATGTTGTCTTCCATGTTATCACCAGTCATAATTACGAGTCAAATATCAATAATGTATGTGGTTCCTCGGACAGCAGAGTGAATTCACTAATTAAAATCTGAAATAATTGTAAGTAGATAGAATATTTATTATTGAATTAGATTCTTTAACATTATTCACACACACACAGAAATCTTTGTTTGAAAAATCTTCCCAGCTTTAACTGGTAGTTTATGGGAGTGCAGAAAAACACGAGAGACACTGCTTGAAAGTTTAATATATATGTAAAAACGGCTAGTTTGGGTTTAAAAAATTTATGTAGAGAAGCGAATAACGTTTCGACCTTCTTCGGTCATCGTCAGGTTCACAAAGAAAGAAAGAGGTAACTGACCGATCGCTGACCACATGTTTGAAAGGGGTTGTGTAACTGAGTGTAGGAATGTAGAGGGCGTGCTTAGATGTTTGACTACATTTATTAATATAGGTATAAATGTGTTCCTTTATATTGGTTTATTTTGGGCTTGAGTTGTTGTATAAGTAAGGCTTCTTTAATTTTGCGTTTGTTTATGTTTCTTTCTTTATATATATTTCTCTACAAGTGGGTTTTCTCGTCATCACTGCTTGAAAGAGGAGAGTCAATAAAGTTAACTGATTCTCCAAATAAAACAGAGGAGGAAGTGGGGTGTGAACATTATGGTGATGTACTTCTGTGAAATACAAACTACCGAAGACATATTTCTGTAGCTCAGGAACTGGTGTAGCTAATTCAATAACTTCCCATGATGCAAACTCACTCCAATTGTATTGTGTAGATAACATTGCTTTAAACATTTTGAAGAAGTCCTTGAGATTTGTGTAGTATAAACCTCGTAGACGTGAAATATATTGTGGGTATTTTATAAAAAAACACAGTTCTGCTATTTTTCTCTAGAATTTTTTATTTCACAGTTTCATATATAAGGTTCACTAACTTGTCTGACCTCACGTGGTTTATGTTAGTCCATCATTACAGAGGTAAATTATGAGTCCCATAGCAAGCAATTTACAGAAAATTCTTGAAGTAACCAGTGCACTCATATAGCTAGACTTTAGAGTAGTACATTTATGAAACGCCAGGTGGACAATGAAAACTGGAATAATAATGATTTTATAATGACGGGCTGTTGCCATCACCTAAGGCACACAGGGATCAGAGTGGGAGATTTTTTCTAGATATTTGCATAATACGAATACAAATTAAAGAAACAAATTAAAAAAATCGAGGCGTCAAAATAACCTGGTTAAAGGAATGGGTGTTGGTTAAATTTGAGGGAAGAAACTTTGATTATACTCTTTAAAAACCTGAGTGACAAACAAAATTGTGCTTTAACTTTCTTCTTGTAATTTCGCTTCCGCGTACAACGTTGATGATATTGATTGTCCATACGAACATTTTTATCACAAAACAAAACCTAAACCAAGTGTTGACTTGATCAACATATAATTTGTTTGTAAATGAGAACTTCATGTATTATTGTCTTGTCCATTAAAAAAAAAAACAGTTATTTTATTTCTGTGAGCTAACTCATGTATATATATATATAACCTGAAATGTGGTTGCTGATAAGCACAAAACTACCCATGCCCACCACGGGTATTGAAACCCGATTTTTAGCTTTATACATACTTAGACTTACCGCTGAGCCATTGAGAGGCTAAATATGTTTCTGCCACGTGGTAATAAAAAAATCTCACAAGTTTTAATGTAGCAAGACTTTAGAACTATATTCTTTGCTATAAAATAATATAATTTTTCTTGCAACTTTTGCTTGTTTTATCTCTTGAAAATGAACTTCCCGCTAGAAACTCCATTACTCTTTAGATCTTGCGAATTTTTACAATAGAGATGAGAAAATTCATAAGTGTTCTGTTTGTGCCCAACATTAAAGAAAATGTATATACTTTGATATCTACAATAGAATCGCTGGACTTTTCAACGAAATTACAGTTCACTAACGTATCTAGGTGACTCTAGCATTGTCTTACAAAAAAGCAGTTTTAGTTAGCCACACAATATCTTGTTTAAAATAGCCTCACAGTATCTTGTTTGAGTTAGACACACAGTATCTTGTTTGATTTAGCCACATAGTGTCTTGTTTGAGTTAAACACACAGTATCCTGCTTAAGTTGGTTGGACACACAATATCCTGCTTAAATTAGTACGTGATTAGGCAAACATGGCAAGTTTGAACAGTATAACCAATGCCTAATTGAAAGGGAACTGATACCGGATTCTTCTGGACAGCTTGGATAGGGGGGAGTGGACAGTTTAAACGTTATTGAGGCTACTATAGTGTATAAAATGGAGCCAGAAGGAATAATGTAGTTAACTACATTACCATAAACTAGCAATACGATATAGTTAGTTTTAAAATCAATTAGTGCTGCCACCTTCAATGTAAAAACAACAAGAAACTCAAACTCTTTTTGAACGTCAGATTTGGAAATATCCAGCAAAAATTCAGGACTCTGGATGAAAACTTCATGGAAACTACTTAGTCAACACTACCTCTTCATCTGTTTATCTGTTATATTTACACATCAACAATATCATAACACATATATTATCTAGTAAATATACAACAGTGTGGATAAATAAAACATCGTGGGAACTACTTAATCAACACTACCTCTTCATTTGTTTATCTGTTATATTTATACATCAACAATATCATAATACATATCATATTATCTAGTAAATCCGTTCAAGCTCACACTTTTAATTGGTCTGATTAAAGCTGATAAGATTCCATATTATTGTTAGGTTTTTACGTTCTCCTAGGAATGAATACCAATGTGATTTCTATACTTTAATACCATACTAGGACAATGCAAATTGTTCATTTGGATTTCAAATCATTTATAAAAAAAATCAAATTGTGGACGTTTTGGATGCTCATCCGTAACTGGTAACCGCGTCTAACGTATAAATTTAGGAAATAAACGAACCGTTGAAGCCACATAACGTATCCAGTAACGTGCCACTTGCTAAGATCAGCGATTTGTTCTAGCTAAATGAGACTCGCTGCAGCGAGTTGTAGATTTCATGTTGAGCCATCGTGTAGCAGCTGAAGATAATGTAACTAATGATAAACTGGATTATCGTCGCATGAGTTATCCGTTTGTAGGTGGAGTGCTGTGGTACGGATGAAAACTTTCAACAAATAAACAGCTTTCATGCAAGAGTTGGAAGTTAGTGACCTCACTACCTCATTGTCACTTATTCGGTCAGTCGCTGTACATCAGATAACATAAACACGTTTCTTGTAACAGATACTGAATACGTTTGTACGGAGCATCTGTACAATAGAAACATCTACTTTGTCAGCTAGTTGTAAGAATTGATGAATATGTTTTTGTAGAATATTTCCACGATGCAAAAATGTACAGTTTTAACCAGTTGTAGCTCCCAGGTGGCACATCGGTAAGTCTAAAGGCTTGGAATGATACAAATCTGGTTTCGATGCCCTTGACAGATATAGTACAGATATCCCATTGTGTATTTTGTAATACACCAGTTGTAAGAGATATCTGGTATGTTTCTGTAAAATATGTGAACGATAGAAACTTCAAATTGTAAATTACATTCAATGAATTTACAGTTCACCAGTGACTTCAAATGAATATTATCAATAGCATTCAACAGAGTTCCAGTTCACCAGTGACTTCACATGAATATTATAAACTAAGTTCCAGTTCACCAGTGACTTCACATGAATATTATAAACTAGGTTCCAGTTCACCAGTGACTTCACATGAATATTATAAACTAAGTTCCAGTTCACCAGTGACTTCACATGAATATTATAAACTAAGTTCCAGTTCACCAGTGACTTCACATGAATATTATAAACTAGGTTCCAGTTCACCAGTGACTTCACATGAATATTATAAACTAGGTTCCAGTTCACCAGTGACTTCACATGAATATTATAAACTAGGTTCCAGTTCACCAGTGACTTCACATGAATATTATAAACTAGGTTCCAGTTCACCAGTGACTTCACATGAATATTATAAACTAGGTTCCAGTTCACCAGTGACTTCACATGAATATTATAAACTAGGTTCCAGTTCACCAGTGACTTCACATGAATATTATAAACTAGGTTCCAGTTCACCAGTGACTTCACATGAATATTATATACTAAGTTCCAGTTCACCAGTGACTTCACATGAATATTATATACTAAGTTCCAGTTCACCAGTGACTTCACATGAATATTATATACTAGGTTCCAGTTCACCAGTGACTTCACATGAATATTATAAACTAGGTTCCAGTTCACCAGTGACTTCACATGAATATTATAAACTAGGTTCCAGTTCACCAGTGACTTCACATGAATATTATAAACTAGGTTCCAGTTCACCAGTGACTTCCAGTTCACCAGTGACTTCACATGAATATTATAAACTAGGTTCCAGTTCACCAGTGACTTCACATGAATATTATAAACTAGGTTCCAGTTCACCAGTGACTTCACATGAATATTATAAACTAGGTTCCAGTTCACCAGTGACTTCACATGAATATTATAAACTAGGTTCCAGTTCACCAGTGACTTCACATGAATATTATAAACTAGGTTCCAGTTCACCAGTGACTTCACATGAATATTATAAACTAGGTTCCAGTTCACCAGTGACTTCACATGAATATTATAAACTAGGTTCCAGTTCACCAGTGACTTCACATGAATATTATAAACTAGGTTCCAGTTCACCAGTGACTTCACATGAATATTATAAACTAGGTTCCAGTTCACCAGTGACTTCACATGAATATTATAAACTAGGTTCCAGTTCACCAGTGACTTCACATGAATATTATAAACTAGGTTCCAGTTCACCAGTGACTTCACAATATTATAAACTAGAGTTCACCAGTGACTTCACATGAATATTATAAACTAAGTTCCAGTTCACCAGTGACTTCACATGAATATTATAAACTAAGTTCCAGTTCACCAGTGACTTCACATGAATATTATATACTAAGTTCCAGTTCACCAGTGACTTCACATGAATATTATAAACTAGGTTCCAGTTCACCAGTGACTTCACATGAATATTATAAACTAGGTTCCAGTTCACCAGTGACTTCACATGAATATTATAAACTAGGTTCCAGTTCACCAGTGACTTCACATGAATATTATAAACTAGGTTCCAGTTCACCAGTGACTTCACATGAATATTATATACTAAGTTCCAGTTCACCAGTGACTTCACATGAATATTATAAACTAAGTTCCAGTTCACCAGTGACTTCACATGAATATTATAAACTAGGTTCCAGTTCACCAGTGACTTCACATGAATATTATAAACTAGGTTCCAGTTCACCAGTGACTTCACATGAATATTATAAACTAGGTTCCAGTTCACCAGTGACTTCACATGAATATTATAAACTAGGTTCCAGTTCACCAGTGACTTCACATGAATATTATAAACTAGGTTCCAGTTCACCAGTGACTTCACATGAATATTATAAACTAGGTTCCAGTTCACCAGTGACTTCACATGAATATTATAAACTAGGTTCCAGTTCACCAGTGACTTCACATGAATATTATAAACTAGGTTCCAGTTCACCAGTGACTTCACATGAATATTATAAACTAGGTTCCAGTTCACCAGTGACTTCACATGAATATTATAAACTAGGTTCCAGTTCACCAGTGACTTCACATGAATATTATAAACTAGGTTCCAGTTCACCAGTGACTTCACATGAATATTATAAACTAGGTTCCAGTTCACCAGTGACTTCACATGAATATTATAAACTAGGTTCCAGTTCACCAGTGACTTCACATGAATATTATAAACTAGGTTCCAGTTCACCAGTGACTTCACATGAATATTATAAACTAGGTTCCAGTTCACCAGTGACTTCACATGAATATTATAAACTAGGTTCCAGTTCACCAGTGACTTCACATGAATATTATAAACTAGGTTCCAGTTCACCAGTGACTTCACATGAATATTATAAACTAGGTTCCAGTTCACCAGTGACTTCACATGAATATTATAAACTAGGTTCCAGTTCACCAGTGACTTCACATGAATATTATAAACTAGGTTCCAGTTCACCAGTGACTTCACATGAATATTATAAACTAGGTTCCAGTTCACCAGTGACTTCACATGAATATTATAAACTAAGTTCCAGTTCACCAGTGACTTCACATGAATATTATATACTACTTCAGTTCCAGTTCACCAGTGACTTCACATGAATATTATAAACTAGGTTCCAGTTCACCAGTGACTTCACATGAATATTATAAACTAGGTTCCAGTTCACCAGTGACTTCACATGAATATTATAAACTAGGTTCCAGTTCACCAGTGACTTCACATGAATATTATAAACTAGGTTCCAGTTCACCAGTGACTTCACATGAATATTATAAACTAGGTTCCAGTTCACCAGTGACTTCACATGAATATTATAAACTAGGTTCCAGTTCACCAGTGACTTCACATGAATATTATAAACTAGGTTCCAGTTCACCAGTGACTTCACATGAATATTATAAACTAGGTTCCAGTTCACCAGTGACTTCACATGAATATTATAAACTAGGTTCCAGTTCACCAGTGACTTCACATGAATATTATAAACTAGGTTCCAGTTCACCAGTGACTTCACATGAATATTATAAACTAGGTTCCAGTTCACCAGTGACTTCACATGAATATTATAAACTAGGTTCCAGTTCACCAGTGACTTCACATGAATATTATAAACTAGGTTCCAGTTCACCAGTGACTTCACATGAATATTATAAACTAGGTTCCAGTTCACCAGTGACTTCACATGAATATTATAAACTAGGTTCCAGTTCACCAGTGACTTCACATGAATATTATAAACTAGGTTCCAGTTCACCAGTGACTTCACATGAATATTATAAACTAGGTTCCAGTTCACCAGTGACTTCACATGAATATTATAAACTAGGTTCCAGTTCACCAGTGACTTCACATGAATATTATAAACTAGGTTCCAGTTCACCAGTGACTTCACATGAATATTATAAACTAGGTTCCAGTTCACCAGTGACTTCACATGAATATTATAAACTAGGTTCCAGTTCACCAGTGACTTCACATGAATATTATAAACTAGGTTCCAGTTCACCAGTGACTTCACATGAATATTATAAACTAGGTTCCAGTTCACCAGTGACTTCACATGAATATTATAAACTAGGTTCCAGTTCACCAGTGACTTCACATGAATATTATATACTAAGTTCCAGTTCACCAGTGACTTCACATGAATATTATAAACTAGGTTCCAGTTCACCAGTGACTTCACATGAATATTATAAACTAGGTTCCAGTTCACCAGTGACTTCACATGAATATTATAAACTAGGTTCCAGTTCACCAGTGACTTCACATGAATATTATAAACTAGGTTCCAGTTCACCATGTTGGGTTTTTGAGAGAGTTAGGGCAAATGATGAGCAAAAAAACGATGAAAAGTTTTTTTAAAATATTAACACCTGATAAACAAATAAAGATTATTAACACCTGATAAACAAATAAAGATGAATCAAAAATATTAACACCTGATAAACAAATAAAGATGAATCAAAAATATTAACACCTGATAAACAAATAAAGATGAATCAAAAATATTAACACCTGATAAACAAATAAAGATGAATAAAAATATTAACACCTGATAAACAAATAAAGATGAATCAAAAATATTAACACCTGATAAACAAATAAAGATGTGTCACTTGTTTACTATTTCCTTACTTCTATATTGAACTCCACAACGACTTGCCAACCTCCTGATAGATATATTTATCATCATTTCTCGTTTTCAGTGGCAGATGCATGCATATCTTTTGTCTAAATGGGAAACATGACAATATTTACAGGGGAACATTTGTTCGCCTGTCACGTGGGGCATTACTTATTATCTTAGCTTAATATTGATATCACGTGTTTCTTTTGTTGCATGTGAATGTTATTTAGTTACAATAATAACTTTTGACTGTAGTCTACAGTTTCTTTATAATTCCTGTAGCTGTTAGACTGATTCATTATCACCGAACTAACAGAATAACATTGATTACAGAAACATCTCTTTGTAGGTGCCTTACCATCTTATATCAAGCTATAGATTAACATTAATGTCAAAATTAAGTTGCATATTAACTCACTCTGGTAAACGGTAGAAGGATTTGTACTGAATCATTTTAAAGCTATTTTTTAGTGTTATTACAACCCTTAAAATTACCAACCTACTTTGGGGTGACGACCTAGATCTACGGGATACATGGAGGAAAATAGTTCGTCTACTTTTGTAGCAGAGAACGGATAATTAATTATCCTTGATTGAGACCTCATTAAAAACCCTCTTCCTTAGGTAACCATTTCAACATTTCAAACTTCGCCTGAAGGAACCTGACCTGTGTAGAAACTAAGATTTATCTTGAAGCCAGAAAATTCCAATAAATTTTCTAAACCACTTAGCACCTGATGGAATAAATCCTAGCTTCTCCTTATCTCAAACAGACCCGTGGAAAGATAAGCCAATTGACACTAGAGAGCGTTCTCCTTCTCTCAGGAGATAGGCGCCACTAGGTGGGGTTGTCTGTCTCCTGTAGCATTTTAGTGACAGCGGAGCTTGTGATGGGTGGAGAAGATGATATCGTTAGGGTTCTAGTAAGATAACTAAATGAAGGATGGTAAAAAAAAAGCAACAAAAAATACATATAATGTAATTTCTGAGAAGAAAGTCTTACCACTGTAAGCACCCCAGGTTCTTTTATTTTTTCAGACTTGCAGGTGTAGCACTAGTAATGTTTTGTTATTAGGTATTTAACGGCCATCTGTTCAAAAATCATTATTCGTTCAAATAAATGTGGACGAATATCATGGACGTTTATGACCTTTTGAGTAAAGTTTCGTGTGTTTCAGAAATATATGGGTTTACGTTGCATAAAAACTTCGTGCAAATTATGTCTTGTGTTTTTATAACATCATAAACTTCGCTCACATAATTTGTTACGGGCTTACTTGGCATAAAAAAAACTTAGTGCATGCATTGTTTATGGGTTTATATATCACTGAAAGTTGTGGGCGTCATATATTTTGGTTTATATAACACCAAAATCTTAATGCACAAGGTACACTAAGTTATAGGTTAATATGTCCTGAAAACCTTTTAACCTTGTTGCCACGAGAAGCGGTCAGTTTCTTGCAGATTTTCTGAGATATCTGGTCTTTCAAACAGGTTATCACACAAAAATAATCGTGTTACACGAAGTTCTTATCATTTCCATTAGGGTGCAAACAAATATTTACAAAAATCAAACTTCTATAAAAAAATATCTTACTCGCTATTTCTCCCCTCTTTTTTTTCCCTGGAAGATCTTATAAAAAATGTTTGTATTTGTTAATTTCAACCTGAGCTAAGCAGCTAGGTCACGACTCACAGTAAAAACACCTCCAAGTATAAAACTGCGGATTAATATAGAACAACTAACCAACGGTACACCAACTGTTTGCACAGCTAGTAGCAATTCAACAATGTTGTTGACCATTACAGTTATAAAATTCATTCCGAAGTGAGTGCGAAGTGTGTTTAGCAACATATTGCGGTTCGATCCTCTAACCTGACGATCATGTGATAATAATTAGTTATAATATTGACAAATAGTTTTACAAAATAAGTGATCTCTCATGATGAATTATAAGATTTGATTGAAATTTTCCGTTATTAAATCATGAAACAAGATGAATAAGATGTTATTATCACAATATGCAATTTTTTGTTGTTGCAAAATGTAACGCTTTCATTAGTGACGGCCCGGCATCGCCAAGCGTTTTAAGGCGTGCGACTCGTAATCTGAGGGTCGCGGGTTCGCATCCCTATCGCGCCAAACATGCTCGCCCTTTTAGCCGTGGGAGCGTTATAATGTTACGGTCAATCCCACTATTCGTTGGTAAAAGAGTAGCCCAAGAGTTGACGGTGGGTGGTAATGACTAACTGCTTTCCCTCTAGTCTTACACTGCTAAATTAGGGACGACTAGCATAGATAGCCCTCGAGAAGTTTTGTGCGAAATTCAAAAAATAAACAAACAAATCATTAGTGACATAACCATGCAACAGCAAAATATTAATACAGAATGTATAATAATTTCCTATAGCAGTTGAATGTATTTTTCCCAAAATAACCAAAATTCATAGACGTAATAAAACGGACAAATACAATACATATTAAAGCGTGGAGCCAAGATTACCATTCTGTTAAAAGACAACAACTCAGTGCCGTATTCATACACAGAAATTAGAATATCATTCCCCTAAAAAATACCACATGTGTGAGTTTTACTATTACGAAGCCACTTTGGGCTATCTCTTGTGTCCCCCGAGACTAATTGCACCCCTGATTTGAACATTGTAACTCGGAAGACTTGCTGCTGTCCCATAGATGACTCCCCAAAAACCCTTCAGAGACATGGTAAAAAATTAGCTAAAAACAAAACATAGATGTAATAGAACATGTAGAAAAGAATACTGCTCCCTCCAAAACAACATAGACGTAATAAAACATGGAGATTAAATTCCTCCCCTAAAATCATAGGTGTAATAAAACAGCGAGATTTACCACAGACTAGTTAAGATATTATGTTACGGAGTCAGCAGGGTTTCTGGCCATGGAATGACTTTAACTTGTGCTCTCTTTTGTTTTCGCTCACGGATTTGCTGTCTTGAATGAAAGATGAAATGTCAGAGTAGGCATTACGTCTCAGCGTAGCCATGGTTCCCAGACTGCCTTATTTTTTATTAAAAGGAGTTTGTTCGAAAAACAAATAACAGGGTAAACTATAATTTAGGTAGATGTAACTAAGAAGAGATCGAAACATAGTGTATCGGGATTTAAACCCCTTTGTGAGTTTTTAGTGTTTTCTTATTTTGATAGGATTGAATACAGTGATTTTAGCATCAAAATTCTGTATAACAGTGACTGTTATTTTCCGAGATGTGAAGATCTGAAAACATCGACTTGTTATTCCACTCATAAAAGAATGAGCGGTTTTAATTTTTATACATCTGAGAATACTGTAAACATCTGAGGACAAAATTATTTTTGAGTAAGAATGCAAATAAAATAATAAAATACATTTTTAACAGCAAATAACATATAGAAATACAGTTTTTCATGACGTCACAACATCTTGTAGAGGGCACTAAGGGTATCTTAAGAGATATCTTTGTTGGATTTAAGTTCTTAGTTTTTCATTTCTACAGGATTTATATCACATCTCGTTATAAATATTTGTATACCAACATATTGTGTTAATTCAAAACTGCTGAGCCATTGGGGGAGTTATATAAGTATGTGTCTGTTTTCTTCTTGCAAAGCCACATCGGGCTATCTGCTGAGCCACTAGTATGCTTATTTCTTTTGAACAATCATCTTATAGTTAGCATGGTATTTCCTTTTCAGCATGATTTGTAAACTCAGGATTATATCACTTAACAATGTCACAGCAACTGGTGTTAGAAGTTCAATTATTTTAGTGAAAATAAAATAGAACTTTGAATATACATAAATTTACACATCAGTGAAAGTTTACGGGAGCTGTTGAAATTATATTTTGTTTTGTTTTTTGACTTTCGTGTAAAGTTACACGAGGGCTATCTGCGCTAGCCGTCCCTAATTTATCAGTATACGACAAGAGGAAAGGCAGCTAGTCATCATCACCCACAGCCAACTCTTGGGCTGCTATTTTACCAACCTTTCAGCCATGGGAGCGTTATAATGTGACGCTCAATCCCACTATTCGTTGGTAAAAGAGTAGCCCAAGAGTTGGAGGTGGGTGGTGATGATTAGCTGCCTTCCCTCTAGTCTTACACTGCCAAACTAGGGACGGCTAGCACAGATAGCCCTCGAGTAGCTTTGTGCAAAATTCAAAACAAACAAACAAAACTAATCGCTAAGCCTGTGGTGAATAGTATACAAATATACACAAGTCAGTAAAATATGTTGTAAAATAACTGCCACAAGATGGCGGTAAGACTTGAAAGTCTATTATTGAAAAAAATCAACAACTTACTTTTGTTAGGCATGTTTTTTCAAGTCACAAGATTACTACTAACCCATTAATATAAGTTTATGTCATCCTCTAATTTAGTATTTTGTTTTAGATAAAAGCCAAGCTATTGAATTTTAACTACCTGAAAGGGGTGGGGTGAAGGAGTTTCTGCTTCATTGATATTAAGGATGAAATTTGACAGGACTCTTGATCTACGATAACGTTTGTTTTTTTTTTAATTTCGCACAAAGCTACTCGAGGGCTATCTGCGCTATTTTAGCAGTGTAGGACTAGAGGGAAGGCAACTAGTTATCACCACCCACCGCCAACTCTTGGGCTACACTTTTACCAACGAATAGTGGTATTGACCGTCACATTATAACGCCCCTACGGCTGAAAGGGTGAGCATGTTTGGTGTGACCGGGATTTGAACCCGTGACCCTCGGATTACGAGTCGAACGCCTTAACACTCTTAGCGATGCCGGGCCGATCTACGATAACAGACATGGACATTGTAGTATACCTTTATTTCCAGTTTCTTTCTAGATATATGGATTTTAAGTGCCTTAACTAACATTGTTACAGATGACATATGCCCTGTATTAAACTCTGTTGTTGCGGTATCGAAAATAAGTTTCTAAAGCTGTAAGTCGGCAGGCAAACCGCTGTGCCTCTGGGGGGCAATTCTGTAAATAATAATAACGTTTGTAAATAGTTTAATAAAACACAAGCATTAATAATGAACAGTCTAAGAAGTTTTTTTTTGTTATAATAATAATGACTTACTGAAGAAGCTAAGCCTAACCTAAATGGTGTGAGCCAAATCTCGTGTAAGGATTTGACAATGTACTGAACAAGACTGCTTTAATTTGATAATGTAATGAAATTTTGTTTGTTTTGAAGTTCGCGCAAGGCTACATGAGGGTTGTCTGTGCTAACTGTCCCTAATTTAGCAATGTAAGACTAGAGAGAAGGTTACTCTTTTACCATCGAATAGTGAGACTGACCGTCATATTATAACGACCCCACAACTGAAAGAGCGAGCATGTTTGGTGTGATAGAGATTCGATTCCGCAACCCTCGGATTGCGAGTCGAGTGCCTTAATCACTTAGCCACGCCGGGCCCATGAAATTTAGTCATTACAAGTTTTGTCGACATTGATTTTAAAAACTAGGTTTTGTACGTTTTTCAGAAAGTTAGTTATAGTAAACCATAAGTTACTAATGGTAGGTCTATAATTATTTAAATAACATTTTATACGATTAATTAGGCTCACGTATTCATGTATTTTTGGTTTGAATTTCGCGCAAAACTATACGAAGGCTATCTGCGCTAGCCGTCCTTAATTTAACTGTGAAAGACTAGAGGAAAGGCAACTAGTCATCACCATCCTCCGCCAACTCTTGGGCTACTCTTTTACTAATAAATAGAGGGATTGACCGTTACATTATAACGATCCCACGCGGATTACGAGTTTAGTGCCTTAACCACTTGGCCACACCAGGCCTAGACTTCTTGGTTTAAAACATTTAATTAAATTCTAGATACCCTAACATATGTGTATAGATGTGACAGTATATGCGATATTGTTTATGCATCAATTGACATTATTTTTGTGCGCATGTGATAAAATGAACTTTCAAAACGTTGTCTTTGTGCGTATTTGTAAAATACATTCGATTTTACACACTGATGGATTTTTATTTTTAATTTCTACTTTAAGGCTTCGTACGTACTGTAGATATTATCTGGTATATTAGGAAATCTTTTTTTAATTTTTTTGTAAAATGCCTGTGTAATTTTGTATCGTGGCATATAGTATCCAAAAGTGATCATAGCCTATTAATTTCTTGAATGACCGATATTAAATTGTTTAACGCTTTGGACTATATTTTGAATGCTTAAATTCAGATGTCATAAAGGATGCATGAAGTTAAGATGAAGGAAGTTTGGGGTAGGTAGTCAAGAACGCTGTAACTTTGATATCAGTAAAATCCAGTACTTTTGAGGAATATCGAGAAAAAAGAGTAGATTATAATTAACATTCAGTGTGAATTACCTTCAGTTGGTATATCCAGCAGTGAGACAATTAGTTTTAGTCTAAAGAAGTGTTTAAGTTTAGCGAAGTATTTGAATCTGTGTCAGGATTCACATATATTTAATTACTCGGTTTGTTTAAACCTGATTTGTAAAGCTACTTCGGCCTTCAACTTCAAACAAATGACAAGAATGGAAAGACAAAGGAAGCTTCTAGAAACCTTTTGGAAGAAATAAAATAAATTATTTTCGTTAACATGGACTTAACTTTAAATAATGATCATCTTTCATTTAGGACGTATAAAGTATTTGCGGCTTTATTTCGAACCACAAATTCAGTTAATTCCTATTTCTCGATGTCTAGTAATTTCGTGTTGTTCTTTTCATTTGGTTGGACTCTGAAACATATCCTACAAGTGTTGTATTGTTGGCTGTTGCTTTCTTAAAGTCTCTGCTACAATGGCCATGTTTTCCACAGTCATAACACTTTCCTCTTTCCTGCGCCTTTTATTTCATACATACTTTAATGTACAGTTCCTCTCAATATGTTCTTTCAAGTTACACATGATATACCTATTTTTTGTGTGTTCTGTTTCTTCCATTACGAGGAACTATCTTTCCGATTAATCCCTTCATTTTTTCTATACTAATTTTATGGGGAGTTTATATCTCAATACTACAAGATCTGATATTCACGCAGTTTACAGATGGTTCTTTTAATATTTTATTTGCTGCTTCTAGTACCATTTACAATTTCAAAGTACCTTTTAACGATGTAAACCTACTTTACTTCAGCCTAATTTTGCATATCCTTTTGTGCTATGCTATTCAGAGACGTGACAACTGCCCCTTTAAGCCTTGCAATTTGGTGGAATCTGGGCTAAATAGAGGCCCGTAGCACTATAATAAATCGGATATGAAATGGAGCCGATGGTAAAATTCACTGCGTTCTCTGATATCATCTATAAACAGTCACGTGCCAATGAATCCATCATTTCAAGAGAAGTAATCAGTTAAGATATTGAACATACCTTTCCAAATCGTCTGAAAGTTTGGCTAAGTTTTTTCTTTGCTCTGGATATTTTCTTCTGGTATGCATATTTATGAGAGAACTTTTAATGGTTAATAGTTGGTATGCTCCCAACTTGATAATTCTTAATGTACTCGAATAGTTGTTTTTTTCTAACTCAGCAGCAAGGTGCATGGCTTATTGTTTCATTATCCCACTCATTCACTATGTATCTGATTTCGAACTAACTCTGGCATAACTACCACGTTTCTTGTTTGATCGATATTGAACTTGTGAACTAAATTCTAATATTTGATAGTATCATGGCTGGAATATTCTAGGAAGGTCCTTCAGTAGCCGATGACACAGCAATATTGATAATGAATGTAGACCGAATAAGCTCCCTTATTTTATATCTTTTAGTAAGTAGTGTTTTAGATTGAACATTTTAGTCAATACAGGAAGAGTAGAGGCTGATTTAAACTTTGCATTTAATAACTCATCTTCTAAGTGTTTTATTCTGTTATTAGTGTTATTTTGTTCTGTTATTTGTGTTATTTTCTTCTCTACTCATGTCTTTTTTTATTTCATCAATTTTGTCACTGCAGCTTTCTTTACTTTGTTCGTGTTTTTTGTACTTCAATCTTGTTTTTGTAACATTTCTGTATTTCTGCTACAACTTCATCGATTAAGATCTCAATCATGTTTATTTTTTTATTTTAATTATTATTTAAATAACGAGTCTCCTTTGAGCTCCACTATTAAGTTCCTGTCTCTTATCTTTTGCTCTTCGTTTAATTTATTTAACTTTCTTTTCCTTTTCTATCCTTTTCTACTTTGCTTTTCTTGATTCTATTTGAAGCTTCTGTCTCTTTGTTTATGGTGTCGTTTAAGTTGCTATTTCATTCTTCTTGCATTTCTTTTAACTATTTAATAACTCTTCAATATTACTTCTTGAAGTAATCTCTAAAGTTAAAGTTCACCACAGTAATCCCACTTTTGACAACCTCGCTCTTTTATTAGACGGATTCTTTTAAAATTACCTGGTGAAAATAATTTCAGTTCACAATACAATAATAATCAATTGTTTTATTCCTTAACATCCATGCAAGTTGCCTTCACCTGTACGTTGTTGTAACTTGCAGGCCTAAGTAATTTTACAAATTTTATGACTTACGTGGTAAGAATAAACTTGTATAAGTTCACGGCTAAATGATCAAATAGCTGAATATATGCGATAAATAATAGTGATCCAAATTCGATACTCAAACTTCACACTTAAAAACAACAATTACTCATTTCTTATACATTTGTCACCACTCTTAAACTAACTGTCCTCTCATATTTATATCTGTTTCGAGACACTCTTTAAAGTCTCTTGCTCTTTTACCTCCCAAATATTTTTTCGTATTCTAAGACTTGGTTGATTTTACACGTCAAGCGCTTTTTTTCTTAACATCTAATTTACAACATTACAAATATAACTTATTGAGCCTCCAATAATATTATTACACTATTTTTTGGGTTGTAAAAACACTACTATCAACTCAAAGAAAAAGAAAAAAATGAAGTTGTTCCTCCGAATTTTTTTATTTGCATTGTATTATTTTATTAATTCAGAATAGTACGTATCATCTTAATTCATCAGTCCACATAGACCGCTTAAAATTTCTATCCAAAGAAGCATTTTACGCCCAGTGAAATATAAATGAGAAAATTGACGTTGTGAGGCGTTATTTCCTCCTTGCTTCCGTAGATAGTATAACTAACTATATATGTCATGGATGACTCTCATCTGACAACGTTTGTATTAAAACACATTTTCAAAGTTGAAAGGAATTACCTATAATGTACTTTTAGTTTGTAATTCTGCAGGTAACATTAATGAAGATTTTAGAATCAGTAATATGTAACTTACTTTTACCTAAGTAATCGATTTCGAGATTTGACGTGCTAGGCCTAAGTGGAGTTACGAGGTAATCTCCAAATCTCTCTTTGGGGTATGAATTAATTTCCATATTAAATATCAGATAATATTTTGAACGATACGCCTAACACAAACTTAAGATACTGTTATCGCAGCTGTGCATTAATGACAGTTTACTGGTTTGATGAGTAATTGACTGTTTAAAAAGATTACAGGGTATATTCTCTTTAGAATCCAGAAGTAATAGACCGAATTCCAGCTAGTAAAGCAAGGATCGATTAGTATTCGTGTTTCTGTGAAGTCTTTTTATTTAGTGTCGATAAATGCTTATTCACAATGAAAGCGACATCTGACTAGACATAATTCTTCATAATGGTTATGATGTATAATACAACAGTTGTAGTATGTGAACTATAAACAAATACAGTTGTAGGCTTAGCTACAATGATCACCTTCCTGCCCGAAGAATGTTTCCAAAACTCACACACAATCTAGCACTGTAGAATGTTAGTGACAGAGCCAAATACACATACTTAAATGCGAACAGAAGTTAATCATTATTTCATTCAATATCTACAATTACAGTATTTTATTCATTAATTTAGCACAAGGCTCTTACTAAGATATTTAAACCATGTTTTGTTGTAACAAAACAGTAGTCTGACACTTATTTTGTTCAACTGTTCATCAAATCGACTTTTTACCTATAGTTTTAGCTACATTGCATTTATATTCTGTCTTATACTTAGATTCTAGTTTTAACATTTTACACACAGTTTATTGAATTGGTATAACAAAAATCAGGAAAACAAAAATTATGCACCACAGGCGTATTGACTGACCAAGTGCTAAATTGTTAAAAAAAACTAGTACATTATGAGCTGCATTGATACTTGCGTCACCGTACGTTAGCAATTTTACACAAGATTCCTCATTGTGGAAAATATTATTTAGGCCAAGTTTGGGAATAGTGGCTATGTATTCTTAGAAGTAAAAGTGAACAATATAACTCAGGTTCTTATATATAAGATTTTTACGTGCCCCCAGTGGAACAGCGGTAGGTCTACTGAGTTACAACCCTAGAAACCGGGCTTCGATACCCGTGGTGAATAAAACACAGATACCAATTTGTGTGTCTTTGTTCTTTACTACAAGTTTATATTATAAAACATTTCATTTGTGCTTCTAAAAATTTAACAAATACATGGGCAAGTATCAACTTTTAGTTTAAAATATCTTAACACTTTTTGAAATTATTTTTGAAGAAGAAAATACAAGAAGTAGTGTTATATCCGTTACTGGAATACCAGTTTATAAATAAGCGATACAGACATCAACCCAACAGGAGTTTATAAATTGTTTGTTTGTTTTGAATTTCGCGCAAAGCTGCATGAGGGCTATCTGCGCTAGCCGTCCCTAGTTTAGGAGTGTAAGACTAAAAGAAAGGCAGCTGGTTTTCATCATCCACCGCCAACTCTTAGGATATTATTTTACCAACGAAACTGTGGGATTGATCTTTACATTATAATGCCCCCCACAGCTGAAAAGGCGAGCGTGTTTGGTGTGACGGAGATTCGAATCCACGACCCTCAGATTACGAGTGAAGCGCCCTGACCACCTCGTCATGCAGGTTCGAGGTTAGAAATAAACAAGGTAAATATAAAGCCACGATATAAACAAATAATAGTGTAATAGTTTTTATCGTTGAGTTGGTTCGTTTTGGGTTATTGTTAAAATAATGGTTATAAGAAAAAAAGTTTCGTTCCTTCAAGTTCTTAGATTTAATTACTTTACGCTCACTGTCAAGTGTAAGTTTGCAGTGACGCTAAAACAACAATTGTACTCGCCCCCCGCTAGTACAGCGGTATGTCTTCAGATTTACAACGCTAAAATCAGAGGTTCGATTCCCCTCGGTGGGCTAAGCAGATAGCCCGATGTGGCTTTGCTATAAGAAAAACACACACACACAATTGTACTTACGTGCTAACTTCTGTCGTAGGTATGGCGCTTTCTCGTATCTTTATCACTGGCAAACATAGAGTCGATATTAAAACACTGAAGTAACTGATAAATCAATAACCGCTGTGTCGTATTTACAAATCAATGATGAACTCTAGCCTAATTCGCATTTTAAACTAATCAAATTATTTACTAAACTTTCAAGAAGATTCTACCTATTAGGCAAAACGTGCCCTTCACGCTACGCTAACACTTCCTCTGGCTAAACAACAATCCAAACATTCAAGTAGAAAAAAAAAAATATATATATATATATATAAAATCATAACCTACATCATTGTTCAACGTTGGCTTGTGAAATCCTTTGACTAATCTTGTAATAGTCTGGAACTGATCTCGAGAGGTTTGGAGCTTTCAGCAAGTTGGCTTAATCAGTTGGTCATTTTTTCTCATTGACATAACACCAAATATTATTATAGCAGATTACTTTTGGTATGGATCATTTGTTTTTTTGGACTCACCTTTGTTGCACTTTCGATTAGCTATTTTCGTTATCTTGTGTTTCCATATTCCTACTCTGGAGGTCCTTCCTATTTTTCTGTAATTGTTGTGTAGTGACACAGATATTTTCTCATCGTAGGCTTTGAAGATGTTGTAAATAAGTCTAACCTTATGTTTGTGTCTCCACATGAAGCTTATTCCTAGCACGCACTATCAATGCCTCAATATCAACTGCCACACGTCACAATGAAGGTAACTTCCAACTTTATTCTTGCTGGAATTTTATAACCACTAGCTATCCACATTGTTACTTCATTTCTGTTAACAATTACCTAGCTTTCATTACTAGGTCAGGTCAAACAATGGTAAATATAGAACTAGTACTAATGAACATGAGGCACTGTTTCACATTCGTTGAATCTGTTGTCTTGTGAAGTAACTTTTTAAGTGGTAAATTTCTTATTTCAGTTGGGACAGATGATGTAATTTCATCTTCACGATATATTCTTTTTTGCTCGATATCAATTTTTGAATCATCAGAATATTATGTAATGCCTGTGTTTTACACAAATATCAGTTTATTTCCTGTCATTTTTGAAATACTTCATATTTCTGGTAATGTTACATTTTAAATAGCATTTGAAACCTCTGTCATTTAGTTAATGCCTTCATTATGAATAAACAATTCTCTAATTAAAGGATGTTGTCTGTAGTCCTTGGCAATTTATTCTTTATAGTTCCAATTGAAGCACGTGTTGTATTGTAGTTTACTGCTTATATTTTGAGTAAACATTTATGTAATTAATCATTTAAGCCCTTCTAAACCTGCATGAGAGAAACTTAATATTTATACACTGTTTGATATGATAATTTCACAGTTCCTGAACTGTGCTTTTATGTTGTTTATCTGTAAGTTTAATTGATTCAAGTTTCATCAGTAACTAAACAACTTCTCTTATATATGCATATCTACCTTGCTTTAGTGTAATTCATACACTTTCATCAATTATGACATTTATGAATTGTTAATGTAATGTGCTAACGAGTCATTATGATTTCATGTAGAACATTTGAATAAGATAATTTGGCAGGTCTTTCCTAATGTTTCGGGAGGTCAACTCTCTCGTCTTTTCCCTTTGCTCTGGTCTTAAACATTTGTTTGGAAACATCTTCTGATGTAAAATTCGGAATATATTTGTAAAGGTTGTCACTAATGCATGATATCTGTTACGGCTATATATTGAAAGTTTACTTAACGTTGTTGAAGCGGGCCCTTTTAAATAAAGAGCAAAGTAAATAGCTTGTTGTTCATTATTTTATTTCTTCATTGTGGAAGCTGTTTGAATTGCATCTGATATGCCTCCCATGATACCTTTTCATTGTACTCTGTTGTTGTTTTGATCGAATTAATTTATTGAATTAGCATACTAAATTCCATAAGTCGATCAGGGAATGGTATGGATGAAGTAATCCATAAAGGTCCTGAAGTTATATGTAAAACAATACTAGTGATAACAGGTCCAGACCAGATAAGTTACCTGATCCAACAAAGTCCCTCAGTTACACGTGAAACAATACTAGTGCTCAAAGGTATACGCCAGATGAGTTATCTTACTCTATATAGCATAGTTATGGTAGTTTGAAGGCTCATTCGATGTTATAGTGTTGTTCAATGCTTTAATGTACATGTTAACTATATAGTGCATGACATTAAAATGGAAAATCGTCTTAGAGTAGGCTTAAATTAACTCGGATGTTCTAAATTACAGTAAACAAATTTTATAAGTTCAAGGAGTACTGACAGACGAGAGTAGGTTATGAATGCATAATCAATGAAGCATCGAGTCAGTTGTGGTCGCTCGTTTTCAGTCGTCATTCAGTGAAGTATTTGGAACGACGTTACTTATCAGTTATATTCAGTTACTCGATCGTTGTGCTGGTGTAATTGAATAAGTACGTATACTTTTAATTTAATCGTAGTACAGTTAGCGAGGTATGTCCATTTAAAGACAATTTGCGAATTTAAGTTTTCAAGTTAGAACACTGTAAGTGCTTGTAAAAACATCCTTGAATTATCACCAAGTAATTTAAAAGAATAACAAACACTACAGCAACATTTCTCCCTGAAGTAATCTCACTCATGACGTAGGTGTTGTAACTCTATTTTTGGACGGGTTCTTTTGGATTATTCAATAGAACTGTGTAATGGAGAATGTATCCCATTTAACTATAAAACAAAAAATGACTTTATTTCTGGGAGAGCAACTTCATTATATAGGTTAACTAATGCCCACGTATTCATAGGAGGCATTAAAACAATAATTTCATTATTTGCTACATAGCTTTAAGTTGACTCTTTCCCGTATCTCTATTAACTTGTCCAAACACGAACTCAGTTTTCAAAATACTGAAATATTGACCAAAACTGGAAGAGAGAACAGATATAATAACTCTGACACTCGCTAACACGATAATCAAAAATCCACTGTAACAAACAAAAATAAATGTATACTCTAGCCTAATTCACATTGTACAACACACAAGTCGTGACGTAATATTTCGAGGATATCCATGTGTTATGCCATCGTTATTATGCTACATCGAAACTTTCTGTAACTAAAAACCCAATTCATAGTCTAGATTTTAAAACAAATCATAGCCTACAACAAGAGTTTAAAAGAATGAGCTTGTTTGTGTTTTAATCTCGCGCAAAGCTACACAAGGGCTATCTGCGCTAGCCGTCCCTAAATTAGCAGTGTAAGACTAGAAGGAAGGTAGCTAGTCATTACCACCTACTGCCAATTCTTGGGCTACTCTTTAATCAACGAACATTTGAATTGACTGTAACATTATAACACCCCACGGCTAAAAGGGCGAGAACGGTTGGTATAACTGGGATTCGAACTCGTGACCCTGAAGTTACGAGTCGAGCGCTATAACCACCTGGCCTTGCCGAACCATGTTTTTCAGTAAGCATCTTAGATATCAAGCTAATAGTTTATAAGTAAACATCTTAGATATCAGTCTAATAACAGTTTATAAGTAAACATCTCAGATATCAAGGCAGTTATAGTTTGGCTATTTATTTATTTCATGTTTAATACAATTAAGTGACTACCTGATGTTTTAATTCATTCTTGATACACAGTCAAGTTGTTGACTGGTTTGGTACTTAGCTATTTCCTGCTTAATTTATATTTAAGTGGCTATTTGATTTGGTACTTAGTTATTTCCTGCTTAATTCATAGTTAAGTGGCTATTTGATTTGGTACTTAGTTATTTCTTGTTTAATTTATAGTTAAGTGGCTGTTTGATTTGGTACCTAGCTATTTCCTGCTTAATTCATGGTCAAGTGGCTATTTGATTTGGTACTTATTTATTTCTTGTTTAATTTATGGTCAAGTGGCTGTTTGATTTGGTATTTAGTTATTTCCTGCTTAATTTATTGTCAAGTGGCTGTTTGATTTGGTATTTAGTCGTATCCTGTTTAATACACAGTCATGTAACAGCCTGGTTTGGCAACTGAAATATTTCATATTTAAATAGTGTAAATCTTCATGTTTTCTGTTATTTCATCAGTGATTGATGGATTATAATTCTAAATTCTAGGTTTGATCCCTACTGAGACTACGTTTCAGATATCTCATTGTACATTGTGTGTTTAAAAACAAACTGTTCATCAGCATCAGTCAGAGCCTCGTTTCTTTTAATGGATTGACTATATTTTTTGTTTAAAGCACTATGGTTTATGTATGAAAATGTTACACTTTTCTGTGGGCAGACAGGCTATACATCCAAGATCATGAAATTTCAAAACAGTAATCAGTCTTCCTTATATACTTATATGCATTTTTATACGTGCAAAGTTCTGAAGAATTCTTTGCATCATATGTTAGGGATAGGATTACAGGGGAGATAAATCCAATTCGTTATGCGCTGTAGAAACATCACATTTGTCACTTTGTTTTTGCAGTGTCTCATTCTTTGTATACAGTTTAACTTTTTTATAAATCTACGATCAAGAATATGTGTTGAAAGACATACTAGTATGCTGGTTTTTCTTCCCTCGAGGTTTTTCTAACAGTATAAATGACTTCATGTCTTAACGATTCTGTCTGGAAAACGTCAAATGTATTCCTTATTCTGATCCACCACAATTATAGTTTTCATCGTTTCAACATGTTGAGATAAACAAGATCGTTATTTTATGTTGTTTAATATATCTTTTGAGTTTCTGCTTTATAAATATTCCGTTTATATTAAACAGCTCAACATAAACCTTGATTACAAATAGTTTTAATGTTCTTTCAAGAGTCAAATTGAACGTTCTTGTTCATCTATCTTCCATTTAAAAAACGTTCCTTTTTTAAATTGAAATTTTCTAGAAGAAGAGAAAGCCTGCAGAAATCCGGAAATGAGATGAAAATAATAAAGTGAAAAATCAAGAGCTTGTAACGTTCATTTGGTGAAGAGTTCACAAGAAAGGCTTGGACTAGTACCATTGCTTTATTGCAAAACTTGCAACAAGGCTAAGAAAGTACCATTTCTTTAGTCAAAAGCTGGAGAAAAACACAAAGAGGAAAGCAGTCAGTAGATACCTTTTCCAAGAGAAGCAGCGACTACCATATATTATTTATTGAAATATGTACAGGAAAGGTTAGAATTACTGTCTTTTGTCTCAGTACAAAGACAAACAAACTGCGACAAACATCGTTTCTAAAGGAAAAGTTTGTAGAAACATCAAAAGAAAAGTAAGGCATTTTCTAGATAAGCAGGTACAATTACGTTTTCGTTTTTGAAAAGACTGCAAGAAAAGGAAGGATTGTTTGTGTAGTGCCACCATTTATTTATTGAAGATTCTGCAGTAACAGCTTTACAGATAATTATAATTATCGAAACAATAAACAAAAAGAAATATATGTTATTGTTCTGTATTTCAGCTGAGAGCATATATTCATCAAATCATCTTGTGGTACACTGCGAAGGCTCGTTTTCAAATCAACTTGGACGAGAAAATCTTTGTTTTGTTTTCGAATATCGCGCAAAGCTACACGAGGGCTGTCTGCGCTAGCCGTCCCTAATTTAACAGTGTAAGACTAGAAGGAAGGCAACTAGTCATTACAACCCACCGCCAACTCTTGGGCTACTCTTTTACTAGCGAATAGTGGGATTTACCGTAACATTATAACGCTCCCACGACTGAAAGGGCAAGAATGTTTGGTGCGACGGGGATTCGAACCCGCGACCGTCAGATTACGATTTGAGTGCCTTAACCAATTGACCATGTCAGGCCTGGAAACCTTTATTATAAGCTGCAGTTTAAATGTATTAATAATCTGTTTACAGTGACATGGTTGGCAAAATACCTTAAATTAATTTTATAATATAAAGATAATCCATTTTGTTATAATCGCACCACATTATTAATATTCGTTATATAGTTTATTTAATGGTTTTTGTTGGAAAATGGATACTCTATAAGCTGGTGGTTAGGGTGCTTGTTTGGTAACTTTAAAGTCTCGAATTTCGTCAGGTTTTCCCTTTTAGTCATGGGGGCGCTATAATGTCGGTACAAGATATGCCTAAGATTTGGCGGTGGGTGTTGTTGACTGCCCTATAGCGTAACTCTTCAAAATTGGAAATGGCTAGCGCAGACATCGAGTAGCTTTGGGCAAAATTCAACAAACAAACTCTGGAAATTACCCCAAACCAAGGCCGATATCACTGCGTTCTAAATGGGTGTTCCATAGTGGGACATCCGTGAATCTACGGATTTTTCAACAATAACATCACGGGTTCAATTCCCTTCGGTAAACACAGCAGTTAGTCCGATGTGGCTTTGTTAATATGCACACACTAGTAAAGCGTGTTATCAGACTTGCCTTTGCTTCTGATGAACTTCATGCTGCAAATCTATAGTCGTTGCATTGCAATAAAATACATAGTTAACAGGTACAAATGTGGAACAATCAAAGTGATATAGAATAACTAGCCAGCTTTACTGAATTCGTGATTTGCCTGTTTAAACAATTAGATCAACGTTCCTCAAGATTGGAATGGATGTTTGTGAACTGTTTCTTACTGTAAAATAGTTCTTAACCTCTTGTAAATTACGTGAACTACTTTAGGTTTAATTACGTTTTCCTTCCTTCTTGAATTATGTTTTACAGTTTAAACTGGACAGGTTAAGGACTTGAGCGCATTTTTTTATTATCTGTAACTAAGGTACTTAGTTTCTGTTTTTGTACTGGTAAAAACCACACTTGCTTTAATTGATAGACGACTTTTAAATCAGTTGTTTTTTTCAGATGAAGCCCGCCACGCTACTATTTTATGTTTTTAAATATTAATAACCTAACAGCTGTTTTTCTTCTTTCTGAACACAAGTTCTTATCTCTTTATTTTAGATTCCCTCCGAAGACATGGCTCCCAGGTACGTTACAATATCCTCAAGGAGAAGACAGAGTGTAAGTACCATTAAGAAAATACCATTGTATCAAACTACTTATTTGGCTGTAATGATAATTTCCTTTGAAACTAGCAAAACGTTGGTTTCAGATATTCTGTAACCGTCGGCAAAATTTTCGATTTAGTTCATCATCTACTGTGTGTTACTGTACTATTGTTTTCATTTTCGTTAACTCGTATTGAGAATTATTATAAGCCCTATTTCAAATTAAATTTGAAATTTGTATGAAATTTTAACGTTTATTGCGACTTGGGAATAGACATAGAAAGTGCTAGATATGTGTGGCTCGTATTTTCAACAAGCGACGAAGGACCATGTAGCGAAAGCCGAAAGACTTGAACACAGCTGCGTTACAATCAACTGTATATTATGGTTGATTTACATATCCAGTTACACGCGCTTAGTTGACACTGAAAACCAAGTAAGTGATAGAGTTATTAGAAGTTTCGTGATCCATTTCGGTCACTCACTTGCAGAAGAACGTTTTTTAAGGTTAAAAATTATTAAACTAGTATGTAGAAGGAACTCGTATAATATCCAATGTAAAATGAATTATATTAAATTACAAGTTATGGTAAACATTATTGTTAATTGGTCTGATCTTCTTCATAAAAATCATGTCTGGATGATAACTTTTTAATTTTTTTTTCCCACATTCATTTTGATTTGTTCATGACAAAGTTCAGCAAAAAGACTTTGGTACTGACGAAAAGCCTCTTCGTTATTACTTTATGGCTGAAAAAGGATATAGGCATAAAACAGCATATTTCGCTTACAAATAATCTTTGTAGCAGAGGTTAAGCCTGTTAACGTTTAATATTTAGAGAACATTCATTATTGTTGTTTTGAATTAAGCACAAAGCTACACAATGGGTAATCTGTGCTCTGCCCACCACGGGTATCGAAACCAGGATTTTAGCGTTGTAAGTCTGCAGACATACCGCTGAGCCACTGAAGGACACACATTACCAAACTTTACAATTTCTATTGTTTCTTTCTCTCGTATTCTTCTTTTAAGATGCAAAAGAATTTCCAAAATTCAAGTTTCTTTTCATATTACATAAAAAATTGGAAATTACTATTTTATGAAGAACTACATAAGTAATGGAAAAATTAATAATTAGAAAAATATATTATTCATCTTTTTCCCTGAACGGTACAGGTATTGTGTAAATATTAATAGAAAAAAAGTTTGAAAATTTTTCAGTGTATAATTTAACGATCCAAGAAAGGATCTGGTGGCTCTGTACTGCTGCTTCCCATTATCTTGACATATACACAATAACTCTGGTCCCGGCCTCGAACAAATAGCGGAACCGGAGGTGACAGACGGCAGGACTATAAACAAGCGAGACAAGTGAAGCCGTGATTAATGACATTGGCAAAAATTTATGACAGATCGAGAAAGTGATACGTCAAAACAAAACACATCCTCTCTCCGTTCCAAGCAGTTTTCTTTCCTAGAAAATTAGATGTGACAATCTAGCAACAAAGGAAATTCCCAACTGTTTACTATCCTTGGAATAGCAAACAGGCTTGGAATCATAAGGACAGCGAGATTTCAGTGACAAAACTTTTGAAAAACAATATTTAATAAGTTTAGTATGTGGCTCGAACATTCAGAAACTCAAAAGTAAGGGAACGATACGCTGTGTTTATTTTTATGTAAATTAATTCACAATGTCTTGCATTAGTTTTGCTGAAACTCAGAAAAAAAGGTTTCGTAATCTGTTTTATTTCATATTAGTGAAACAGAAAATAACATAATAATATAAACATGTGTTTTTATTTTAATTGGACCAAAAATATACGAAAATAAAACGGTTTGCAGTCTATATCATTAGCTGTGTTGAATACAAAATACAGACATATATGTTGTATATATATCTCATTGTTCGAAGACTAAATAAAAATAAATAAGAAGGTATGTTATATATATCTAATTATATGGAGACTAAACAAAGATAGATAAAAAGATACGTTGTACTTATGTAATTGTCTAAAGATCAAAGAAAGGTAAGTAAAAATATATGTTATATGTGTATTTAATTATCTGGAGACTTAGAAAAAGATAAATAAAAAGATATGCTATATAGGTATGTCTAATTGTCTGGAGACTTAGAAAAAGATAAATAAAAAGATATGCTATATAGTTATGTCTAATTATCTGGAGACTAAAGAAATGGAAACGAAAAGATATGTTGTCCGTCTCGAAAGGTCCGGATATAGAAAGGAAATAAGGATATACAAGTTGTACTAAAACATGGAATAAAATATAGCAAAATATACACATTATTTGTTTAGGTCTAAAGGGAAGTTACGAGATATGCAGGTTGTCTCTGTAATTAGGATGAAAGGCGAAAGAAGGGTAAATTAAAAAATACTATTTGTTTCTCTAGTAATTATGAAACGAGAAGTTAAGAAATATGCTGTTTGTTTTCAATAGCTGTGCCGCTTTCTTACATTGATTATTTGGGTCAGCAACTTCTGTATATCCCTCACAATTTCTGAACTTTAATAATTTAATAACCTTTAGTATAACACGAGTATTGAAATTTTTACCCTGTGGGATGAAATCACTTTAACTTATCGTCGTAATATTTTTAAATGTTCTGATATTTTCATGAAGTTCGTGAATAGCTACTGGTCTGAGGGACTGTAACTTGTTCAACTGCCATCTGGCGACCGTATTGGCTAAGTTTGTCTTATTACGTACCGTTGCGTAATTTAAGACTCTAAGGCGAAAATTGACAAAACTAACCAGTAACGATGTTATCCATTTGTGAGACTTACTACTTTAGTTCTTAGTCGGCATTCTCTGTGAGACTTACTACTTTAGTTCTTAGTTGGCATTCTCTGTGAGACTTACTACTTTAGTTCTTAGACAGCATTCTCTGTGAGACTTACTACTTTAGTTCTTTGTCGGCATTCTCTGTGAGACTTACTAGTTTAGTTCTTAGTCGACATTCTTTGTGAGACTTACTACTTTAGTTCTTAGTCGGCATTCTCTGTGAGACTTACTACTTTAGTTCTTTGTCGGCATTCTCTGTGAGACTTACTACTTTAGTTCTTAGACAGCATTCTCTGTGAGACTTACTACTTTAGTTCTTTGTCGGCATTCTCTGTGAGACTTACTAGTTTAGTTCTTAGTCGACATTCTTTGTGAGACTTACTACTTTAGTTCTTAGTCGACATTCTCTGTGAGACTTACTACTTTAGATTTTAGTCAACATTCTCTTCCTGTCAGTGATTCCTTTTTAGAAAATTAGTTCTTTAGAAGTTGTCTATATTTTTATTTTGGTGATAATGTTTACTTAGTTTAATTAATTTCCTTACCGATGTTACCATGTTCTTAATAATATATATGTATAAATTATTTTTTTTCTAAACGTCATAAAATTCTCAGACAGTCTGGGTTTCTACTTTAAGATCATAGTAAATGTTACCACGTTAATAGTGACTCTGTTTTCCTTCAGATTAACCTGGAAGTATATGTTACAATTTTGTGAGTTAGAACAGTCTCGTATTGTTTAGTCTCTCATTTACTTGAGAAAGAACTAAAGTAGTAAGTCTCACAGAGAATGCTGTCTAAGAACTAAAGTAGTAAGTCTCACAGAGAATGCCGACTAAGACTAAGTTAATACATGAAAGTAAGTGTAACAGCGTTCTCAGGAAGATGGTTCAATAGATTAACTTGACAGTAAATGTAACAGCGTTCTCAAAAAGGTGGTTCAATAGATTAACTTGACAGTAAATGTAACAGCGTTCTCAGGAAGATGGTTCAATAGATTAACTTGACAGTAAATGTAACAGCGTTCTCAAAAAGGTGGTTCAATAGATTAACTTAGCAATAAACGTAAGAGTGTTCTCAGTAATGTTAGTGTCACAATTTTCTGCGTGAATGTGTGCTGGTTTTGTGCCAAAATTCTCATATTTCCAAATATGAAACATTTACTTAGTTTAAAGAGAGAAGTTTATGTTAAGAAATAATTATGGGGTTTTTCTTTTCAACTATAACCATGGTTAAACCTTGTGAGCCACCGTATACTTTGAGAAAGTAAGCAAACTGATATATGTATCTTAGATCTTTTACTTAACGTAATTTGGTCAGAGAAACAGTAAAAACGTATCGCCAGAGTGTATGAGAAGTTATAACTTAGTTCTAAGTGTTTACCTTGCATTTCTGGGTTTTATCAGTACTTTGTCAACTCTCTTGAGGTTGGAAGAAGTGAATCGCTGAAGGGTCGAGTTATCTTTCACGTTCAATCTTTTAACGTAACGTTGTTCAAAAGCTTTCACTCAATTTTATGAAGGAAAACTAGTTACTTCTAAGATAATTCAAAACCTTTGGCCATAGCTGTATTAGTGTAGAAAATGTTTCTCGTTATAATGTTCGTATAGCTACAAAAACACATTTCGAAGCTTATCTCTGGAATTGTGTCTGTCGTGGACTCTATTTTCTGTATCGTTGCAAGGAAAAGGAAGGAAAATATAATATTTTCTAATTGATAATAATCTTTGTGTACTATTATATAGATGTCAAAATATAACAGTGTACTTTCTAAATAACTGGTACTTTTTAAAATGTCATATTCTTACGAAACGTGTTTATTCGTTATTTATCTGTCTATTATATCCAGCGATCTTACCTCATTTTGTTTTGTATTTAACGTGAAATATACCAGATTTCTCACAATTCTTTGATAAGTGTTAAGTTTTGCTTTTTTTCGGGGCTTTCTTAAATAACTATTTAGAATAATACTGCTGTAGTACTTGATGTACTTAATGTAGTACTTGATGTATCAGTATGATACCCTGTACCGACGGAAGAATCCGTTCTTAAAGTTGGTCTGTATTCACTTTATCACTTACAAAACAGTTGAACTATGTAATATTTACAAATATACTCACCTGCTTTTTCTCCAAAAAAGAGTGTTGAAGTAACCAGATTTGCTTATGATCCAGATGTTGGATCTAAGCTATCGATCAGTACAGTATAATACTTTAAAATTTATTCTGTGTGTTTGATCACCATGAAACATTTATACACATTTCTAACTATCCATCTTGTGGAACAAAGCTGTCGATTTTGTTTGGTTTGTTTTGAATTTCGCGCAAAGCTTCACGAGGGCTATCTGCGCTTGTCGTCCCTAATTTAGCAGTGTAAGACTAGATGGAAGGCAGCTAGTCATCACCACCCACCGCCAACTTTTGGACTACTCTTTTACCAACGAATAGTACGATTAACCGTCACATTATAACGCATCCACGGCTGAAAGGGCGAGCATGTTTGGTGCGACCGGGATTCGAACCCGCAACCCGCGGATTGCGAGTCGAACGCCTTAACCCACCTGGCTATGCTGGGCCCAAAGCTGTCGAACAATATAGTATAATACTGTAAAATGTATTCCATTTAGTTGATAACCCTGGTACATTTATACACATTTCTAACTATTCATCTTGTGTAAGAAAGCTGTCGAACAATACAGTACAATACTGTAAAATGTATTGCATTTAGTTGATAACCCTGGTACGTTTATACACATTCCTAACTATTCATCTTGTGTAACAAAGCTGTCATAATACAATGATCTTCTTCATCACTTAGTTACGTAGCACAATGGTTTTTCATAGTAGAGATTGTGAAGGAATCGTACAAGAACTCTGATAGATCATTCCTGCAAAAAAGCACTTTAGGCGGTAAATATTCATTTTAAACTACACTTTAAAAGCTTTACTATTGACTGCTTAAACTGTACACTTATAAAAATACAGAAAAAAAACAGACATGTTCTTTTTATTATTCTCTTGCCATCCTCTAGCAAAAACTTCTTGGTACATTGTATCCAAACTGTTTGTAGAATATTAAATGAGGTACTTGGAAAGTCGTAAGGGCATTGAAAGGACGAGTTATTTTTCTATATTTTACGTAAGCTTAAAACATCATATTACAATTGTAAACTATTGTATCATTACCTTTTGAAGTTAGGTTTCTTACATTTTTCAGTTGTTCCTTTAAAACGCTGAGGTACAGGATAATATAGGAATGACCAGCCAATAACAGATAAACATTATATGCAGTTCTTTGTAAATTATGCTATTTGTTCTGACAATCCAGGAGACTGATTTATGTTGGCAGCATTAAAATGATTTAGGGGCGTGTAATGAAATTATTTAATTTATACTAAAAGTAGATCAACTACATTAAATTTGCCAAACAGAATGATGTTATATGTCTGTTTCGTTTGACTGCCCTTTTAGACAAGCTTCAACAGGCTCACATATTTCCTGTACGTATTAGTTCAGTTGAGTTTCACCTGAGGCTACTCGAGTGCTCTCTGCACTTACCGTTCTTCCTCAAGTGATAGACCAGAGTGAAGAATACAGTTAGTCAACACCACCCATCGCCAACTCTAAGGCCACTTTTGTAGATATGAAAAGCAATGTTGAATGTCACATTATAACGCTCTTATGGTGACGGGATTCGAACCCGCGATCTACAGATTGCGAGTCTATATCAGGCTTCCTTCTAAATTTTATGGGTGATTATTTAGTGAACAGATTCTGTTATATAATTTTCACCCTTGTCTTCATAGAAATTGACACTCAGTTCACATAACACCAAAGAAGGAAAATAAGGAAACAACACTATGATCAAAGCAAACTTTATTTAACTAACTTTAAAGTTTTGGCAGGAACTACACTCAATTGACTGATTTTACTTTAAAGTTTCAGCAAGAGCTATGCACAACTGATTGATTTTACTTTAAAGTTTCAGCAGGAACTATGCACAACTGATTGATTTTACTTTAAAGTTTTAGTAGGAACTATGCACAACTGATGGAGTTTACTGAACTGACTACACAGCTGAACCTTTATATACAAAAACGGCTCGTTTGGGTTGAGAAAATATTTTACATAGAAGAGCGAACAACGTTTCGACCTTCTTCGGTCATCGAGAGTTTTCTGGTTTTATATTATTAATAACGTTTAACTAAAAATAGTGATTTATAGTTGCGTTGATAGTGGATAATATACTGATCTCGACAACGTTCGTTTCTAATAAAAATATCATCTCACTTCACTAGCACCATCTAGTACTTCACTAGTGCCATCTAGTGGTGACATCTAAGACTCGAATGCCCATTTCACTGTCTCTCTCTCTTTTATCGTTTTGTTTTTTCTTATTTTATGTTTTTGTTTTCACGTGTTTGTTTTACTAGAGCGAGGATCCATCGGATTACATCAAGTATTGGGCTGAAACCAATTACTGCGAATGTACTTTTTCTGACGCCATTAACAAGGATTTTGAGAAACTTTGTAAAGTTCGGAATTTATTGTCTTTTATACAGTAGTTATATAGATCGTTACCTTTGTTTTTATTGTACATCAAGCACGTTTGTTATAAATAAATATCTGTAAGTTTACTGCTGGGCCTAAATCCATTTCTCTATGTGGAATTTAGAACAAGCAGTTACGAAGTAAATGATAAAATCCAAGAAGAATAGAAGAGTTCCTTGATATTTTGTATTGTAAAATATTATATTTTAGCAGAATGGCATCACAGTTTAAATATGTCATTAAAGAAGGCGAGTTAATAATGTTAAGTTGTGTCATTCTCTGGAACAGGTTGGTTTTTACAACGTTCGAGTCCACTTCAACGGTCAGTATACTGAGAAGAAAACTGATTTACTTTGTTTCTTTAATTTTTTTTTGAATTAGTAAACGTTAGAATAACAGTTTATCGACTGAAACCTTTATACCACATGAAAATTACAATCATTGGTTGAGAAGTAAGAAAATAATTATTAAGCTGAAAACAAATAAATAGTTGAAAATTACGGTATTACAAGAAACGTACACAATGTATCATTACTTTCTGTGGTTGTTATTACTGTTTGACTTGTAAATAAGGATAGGAAGACATGTCTTAAGAATTATTAGTTTTATTAAAATAAACTTGGATTCTCGGATGGGTCTTAATAATAATTAGTTTTATCAAAATAAGGATAAATTCTTGTACGTATCTTAAGGATCATTAGTTTTATTAAAATAAACTTGGATTATTGAACTATCTTAATCATTAGTTTTATTAAAATAAGCTTGGATTATTGGATGTGTCTTAATCATTAGTTTTATTAAAATAAACTTGGATTATTGGACTATCTTAATCATTAGTTTTATTAAAATAAGCTTGGATTCTTGGATGTGTCTTAAAAATCATTAGTTTTATTAAAGTAAGCTTGGATTATCGGACGTATAGATTATTATTTTTCTTGAGACAGAGTAATTATCGGTCGTGTTTTAAGAATCATTTGTTATTTTTCTTCAATAGTACTTGTATAATTTGTTATCAGCAGTAATGCATTAGTTTTTTTCGTAAATGATGTAATTTGTAAATGTGTGTGATAAAATTGTTCAACAAGTTTTGTGTGTGGCTAGGGTTCTGCTGTTTACTTGTACGTCCGCGTGTTTACACTCTTTGCTAATGAGAAATTCGTTGAGACTCTTGTATTTCATTGCTATCAATTTGAAGAAATGTGGTAGGAGGTGTGTTTCCACTTAAACGATGTCAGTTGGAAGATTTTGCTATTATAATTATGTGTTCATCATAGGTACTGGAGTCCTGAATCTTAATAAGTCCGTAAACTGGCCACTGAGCAACACGGGGACATCTATTAGAAAGGAAAGTTTTGTAAGTATTTCGGAAACTATTCGATTTTCATTAATTTGATTCTACAGAAAGAAACAAAATCGAGAACAATATTATTTTTTGATTTTCTTTCATTGGTTCAGCTCTAAATATGTAGTGTACAACACAAAAAATTGAGTTTCGACACCCGTGGTGGCCAGAGCACAGAATGGTGTATCTCAACAACAACAACCAACCGTAACAAAGTTGTCTCTCATCAAATTTAGATCAGAATATTTGAGACTCCACCAAAAATATTAAAATAAAAATAAAGTCCACTCAGCTCTAGGTATACTCTAGTCATTGTAAGCAAGTTATATGGTTAGTTGTATATTTCACTAGTTATTTCAGCTATTTACTACCAGAATAAGAAATAGAGTTGGGCGTTAAGCGTTTTGTCCTGTTTTGAAATACTTTAAAATGCCGTTAAGAACGTAACAGATAATTTTAATGTATCTAATTTTCAACAGTGGCTGTGTTTATTAGTGTATAAATTTCAGGCAATGTTTATATTATTATAAATTTATTTATTGTATCTTACCGTCAAACTTATAAAAAAACATTTATTTAAGAGCCTCAGATTTAGCACGTGACGTGTGTAAAAATAAATCCCTGTTCATAAATCTTTAAGTGATTTGCCACATTAAAATATGTCCCTACTGCATGGCAGCTTTAATCCTTGTGAGGTAGCAGTACATGATATATGTAATGTTCCCCCTCACGAAATGTGGCCATCAGTGATAATCTAAAGTATCTCATTACTTGACCATGTACTTACTTATCATCAAAGGCGGATAAATCTGTCGCTTCAAGTATAATAATCTTAGGAAATGTATAAAAGGAAAACATTTAGCAGTTCCTTCTGATTTTACTTCTCTCTTTCTCTTCTTTTTTCGCTTTAAATTCAGTAACCAACGCATTCTCTTTGCAGTAGAGTTGAAAAAACAAACAAACGTAACTATATACTGCTGAACCATAAAGCGTTTTCATGGTCCAGGGTAAATTGAAGGATATATAATGCTAAAATTCTTGGTTTGACCCTCTCGGCGAACACAACGCAGGTAGCAGTACCTTATGTAGTCAGGCAAACGTTACATCAGTAAAAAAATATATCCTGGCACTTATCGTAAATTGGATTTAAAGCTTTAAGTTAACTTGTTAAACATTGGATGTAAAGCTTCAAGTTAACCTGTTACACATTGGAGTTAAAGCTTTAAGCTAACCTGTTAAACATTGGATTTATAGCTTTAACTTAGCCTGTTAAACATTGGATTTAAAGCTTCAAGTTAACCTATTACACATTGGAATTAAAGCTTTAAGCTAGCCTGTTAAACATTGGATTTAAAGCTTTAAGTTAACTTGTTAAACATTGTATTTACAGCTTTAAGTTAGCCTGTTAAACATTGGATTTAAGGCTTTAAGTTAACTTGTTAAACATTGGATTTAAATCTTTAAGTTAGCCTGTTAAACATTGGATTTAAAGCTTTAAATTAACTTGTGAAACATTGGATTTAAAGCTTTAAGTTAACTTGTTAAACACTAGATTTAAAGCTTTAAGTTAGCGTATTAGACATTAGATTTAAGGTTTGTTTCAAGTTAGCCTGTTAAAAATTGGATTTAAAGCTTCGAGTTAGCCTATTAAACATTGTTTTTAAAGCTTCAAGCTAGCTTGTCAAAAATTGTATTTAATGTTTTACATTACTGCGTATAGAGTAAGTTTGAAGTTGGAAGGAAAAAGAAGCATATATTTATTGTGAAATAACGTAGTTCATTTTCGTGCACAGATGAGGTGAAAATAACCGAGGAAACTTTCAGTGAAAACTAAAAATAATTTTCGAAATGATTAAAAAACAAACAAAACCACGTGAGCGGTACCCTCACGTCACGGATATTAATGAAGTTTGCCTAAGGGAATGAAACTTTTCATAAATAAACTAGTTATGTAGCTGCGCCAGCTAAAATTTATTCAGTACATAAAGGATATTAATATGATTGAGACCTGCCCTGAATATTGTTCGATGGGTTTTTTTTGCTCACAATTAAGAAGTTAAACATCTCGTCAGTCATCGTTGCTCGGCGAGAGTTGTGCTTGGGGAAAGATCTACAAACTGTACATTCTTTGCCATCTTGTCATATTACATACATTTTTAACTGAGTGTAGAATTAATACAGAATTATTTGAATAACCAACGTGGTCAGAATCTGTTTTTATTTTTGTACTTTACGTTTATGTTTTTTTTCTGTTTCATCATTTTAGGTTTGTAGCAAATGTCCCTCAAGCTGTTTAATATTTCGAAGGCTTTTCTTGAAAATACGGTGAATAAGTTTCGCATTATTGTATTGAAAGTCAGTTTTCTGGTTTTTGTTTTAACACCAGGTTTTACCAAACTCGTTGCTAGAGTATGTTTTTAAATGTTTTGTGCAAGTTTATTTAACCATAAAGCCCACCGTAAGGATCGGAACTCGAACTTTATGGTATTCATCCCTGATGCACACCACTGAACTAACGAAAGGAGCGTATCTGATAATTCAAACAGGAAATTCTCCTTTGTTTTACCCAAATTTTGTGAACATCTTGAAATTCCGCTAAGTACATGAGCATTGTGATCCGATATTTTATGGTTTGAGTCTCGTTATCGAAACGGATAAAAAAAACTAATTCCACTAAGTACATGAGCATTGTGATCCGAGATTTTATGGTTTGAGTCCCGTTATCGAAACGGATAAAAAAACTAACTGCGCTTTACAGTTTGAGCAGTGGATGCGTTATAAGAGTGACGATCAAATCCAATAATTCGATTGGAATAGTCTTAAGGGTTGAAGATAGGTACTGTTCACTTGTTACTTTCACTTCAGTATATCAATTCAAATTTAGGGACGGCTGGTACAGGTAGACCTTGTGTAACATAGAGCGAATATACAAAACAAAATGTTAAAGAAACAAATAACAATCATTATAGTAATGTGTCTTCAAAACGTTCCACGTGTTTTATAACGTGAAACACATCATGTACTTGCGCTCACCCGTACGTTAAACGAGAATTTTTCTTCCTTTTTATACAGAGAAATTAGACTCCAATTGGTATAAATCTATTAATTGTAAACATTCCTTCTACACATGATATAAAAAATAACGAAATAAACTTAAAACTATGTCTTCAAGACGTTTGCTCCACGTAACAGTTGTTATTACTGCATGCAGCTGTTATTTATCGACCACGTATGTAGTTGAATAATTCAAAGTTGGTTTTCCGTTTCTGTGTCTGTCGATAAGAGGCTTGCGTGATTGCAATACATCTTTTAAACACGATCGTTTAGATCTCAAACACACTGCAAAAACTTAATTGTTTCACTTAAATAATGTTCACGAATGTTTTCGATTTCAAACAATTAATTTCCTAGTTATATAACTTTTTCAATTACGCTATACATAGGACTTGTAATTACTTGGGGACGGAAACAGATAAATTTACTGCAGTTGCAGCTTCTATAGAGTGTTATATATACTTGTAACAAAACCAAAACTTAAAACACGTAAACAACTAGTTTCCGATACCACTAGTTTATGTATTTAAAAACACTCTAACAGTTTAAGGAAATATATGAAAGTTATGTACTGTAGTTGGATATGCTCACAAATAAACAAACAACTATTTTAAACTTTCTAAATCATTTCTTCGGGGTATTTACCATTCAATTTAAAGTTAAGGCTCATTATCCACAAAAAGAAGTGTTATAATTTATCCTACTTTTGTACCAATTACCACATGATATCTCTTGTATAATATCTCATATACTGGTTGCACGAGTAGTCAAGGAAACGCATGTACTGTAGTCTGTATGTCGGTTGAATATTACCAATAGTTATGTATAATGTTAGTATTCGTTTGTTTTTGAATTTCGCGCAAAGCTACTCGAAGGCTATCTGCGCTAGCTGTCCCTAATTTAGCAGTGTAAGACTAGATGGACGGCAGCTAGTCTTCACCACCCACCGCTAACACTTGGGCTACTATTTTACAAACGAATAGTGGGGTTGATCATCACATTATAACGCCCCCACGGCTTAAAGGGCAAGTATGTTTGTTGCGACGGGATTCGAACCCGCTACCCTGAGATTACGAGTCAAACGCTTTAACCCACCTGGCCATGCCGGGCCGGGATAGTGTTAGTACAGTTATACCTATACACAGTCAGGATAAGCAGACCAGAACTGTTTTATAAATATAGTTTCTCTGTATAGTTATACCTTTACACAGTCAGGATAAGTAGACCAGAACTGTCACATTATAAATACAGTTTCTCTGTATTGTTATACCTTTACACAGTCAAGATAAGTAGACCAGAACTGTCACTTTATGAATACAGTTTCTCTGTATAGTTACACCTTTATACAGTCAGGATAAGTAGACCAGAACTGTTTTATAAATACAGTTTCTCTGTATTGTTATACCTTTACACAGTCAGGATAAGCAGACCAGAACTGTTTTATAAATATAGTTTCTCTGTATAGTTATACCTTTACACAGTCAGGATAAGTAGACCAGAACTGTCACTTTATAAATACAGTTTTCCTGTATTGTTATACCTTTACACAGTCAAGATAAGTAGACCAGAACTGTCACTTTATAAATACAGTTTCTCTGTATAGTTACACCTTTATACAGTGAGGATAAGTAGACCAGAACTGTTTTATAAATACAGTTTCTCTGTATTGTTATATCTTTACACAGTCAAGATAAGTAGACCAGAACTGTCACTTTATGAATACAGTTTCTCTGTATAGTTACACCTTTATACAGTCAGGATATGTAGACCAGAACTGTCACATTATAAATACAGTTTCTATGTATTGTTATACCTTTACACAGTCAAGATAAGTAGACCAGAACTGTCACTTTATAAATACAGTTTCTCTGTATAGTTACACCTTTATACAGTCAGGATAAGTAGACCAGAACTGTCACTTTATGAATACAGTTTCTCTGTATAGTTACACCTTTATACAGTCAGGATAAGTAGACCAGAACTGTTTTATAAATACAGTTTCTCTGTATTGTTATACCTTTACACAGTCAGGATAAGCAGACCAGAACTGTTTTATAAATATAGTTTCTCTGTATAGTTATACCTTTACACAGTCAGGATAAGTAGACCAGAACTGTCACTTTATAAATACAGTTTTCTGTATTGTTATACCTTTACACAGTCAAGATAAGTAGACCAGAACTGTCACTTTATAAATACAGTTTCTCTGTATAGTTACACCTTTATACAGTCAGGATAAGTAGACCAGAACTGTTTTATAAATACAGTTTCTCTGTATTGTTATATCTTTACACAGTCAAGATAAGTAGACCAGAACTGTCACTTTATGAATACAGTTTCTCTGTATAGTTACACCTTTATACAGTCAGGATATGTAGACCAGAACTGTTTTATAAATACAGTTTCTCTGTATTGTTATATCTTTACACAGTCAAGATAAGTAGACCAGAACTGTCACTTTATGAATACAGTTTCTCTATATAGTTACACCTTTATACAGTCAGGATAAGTAGACCAGAACTGTTTTATAAATACAGTTTCTCTGTATTGTTATACCTTTACACAGTCAAGATAAGTAGACCAGAACTGTCACTTTATAAATACAGTTTCTCTGTATAGTTACACCTTTATACAGTCAGGATAAGTAGACCAGAACTGTCACTTTATAAATGCAGTTTCTCTGTATAGTTACACCTTTACAAATTCAGGATAAGTAGACCAGAACTGTCACTTTATAAATACAGTTTCTCTCTATTGTTATACATTTACACAGTCAGGATAAGTAAACCAGAACTGTCACTTTATAAATACAGTTTCCCTGTATTGTTATACCTTTACACAGTCAAGATAAGTAGACCAGAACTGTCACTTTATAAATACAGTTTCTCTGTATAGTTACACATTTATACAGTGAGGATAAGCAGACCAAAACTGTTTTATAAATATAGTTTCCCTGTATAGTTAAACCTTTACACAGTCAGGATAAGTAGACCAGAACTGTTTTATAAATACAGTTTCTCTGTATTGTTATACCTCTACACAGTCAGGATAAATAGACCAGAACTGTCACTTTATAAATGCAGTTTCTCTCTATAGTTATACATTTACAAATTTAGGATAAGTAGACCAGAACTGTCACTTTATAAATACAGTTTCTCTCTATTGTTATACATTTACACAGTCAGGATAAGTAAACCAGAACTGTCACTTTATAAATACAGTTTCCCTGTATTGTTATACCTTTACACAGTCAAGATAAGTAGACCAGAACTGTCACTTTATAAATACAGTTTCTCTGTATAGTTACACATTTATACAGTGAGGATAAGTAGACCAGAACTGTTTTATAAATACAGTTTCTCTGTATTGTTATACCTTTACACAGTCAAGATAAGTAGACCAGAACTGTCACTATATGAATACAGTTTCTCTGTATAGTTACACCTTTATACAGTCAGGATAAGTAGACCAGAACTGTTTTATAAATACAGTTTCTCTGTATAGTTATACATTTACACAGTCATAATAAGTAGACCAGAACTGTCACTTTATAAATAGTTTCGCAGTATAGTTATACCTATCTAAAATTAGAATAATTTAACCTGATGTGAACAATGGGAATATCAAGTTTGAGAACAGTTGTATCTGTATACAGTCAGGATCATTATATCTGATCCGTCGTTTTTAAATACAATGTTTCATAGTAGTTACATTTATATACCATCTGTATAACTGAACGTGATGTATAACTCTACAAATATATTGTATGGGTAGAGTACATCTACATATTGTTAGGATAATTAGACCTAATGTATGATTCAATAAATACTATGGTTAGGGACAGTGACAGAACATTACGGTTTATCAAGTTTGTACAATACAAGTGACAGAACATTACAGTTTATCAAGTTTGTACAATACAAGTGACAGAACATTACAGTTTATCAAGTTTGTATCGTACAAGTGACAGAACATTACGGTTTATCAAGTTTGTATCGTACAAGTGACAGAACATTACAGTTTATCAAGTTTGTATCGTACAAGTGACAGAACATTACAGTTTATCACGTTTGTATCGTACAAGTGACAGAACATTACGGTTTATCAAGTTTGTACAATACAAGTGACAGAACATTGTAGTTTATCAAGTTTATATCGTACAAGTGACAGAACAGGGTTTGGCAAATGGAAGTGACCCTATTTCTTGTCTTAAGAAGCATGTATTAGGTTCTAATGTATAATTTTATGTGAGTGCATTACACATAAGAAAATATAAACACGATTATGATTTGAATTATCTATTTTAAGCATCAAGATTACTATAAACATTAATTTGGGGGTATTTTTGTTTTTTTTTACTATATCACGACTTTAAATTCTAACAAGTCTAATTTATCAAGTAAGTAGTATTATTGCTATTAGTTTCCAGGAAAATTGAAACCATAAATCAATGGTGATAGTTATTCAAATTTTGAGTTAGGCTAAGTACGTGATTAAATTGGGTGACGTTTCTTATCCCTCTCACTTGGTATTTAGACACAGGGTAGTTTTGGAAATAGTAACGTTCTTATACGTAATGTCAAATGAACCATGATACCGAGAGACTTTTGAAACATATTTTTTGAAGTTATAAAAACCAGGATATTTATACAAAGCCACCACGTTTACACTCATTAGAACACTGTCATAGTGATGTAGATTTTATACCGTTTAGCAAAGTTGGCTTAGCATGTTAACTTTATTTAAGTTACGTTTTAGTAACTGTTAGGTGTATGTCGTTACTCAAAGTAACGAGATTTCATTACTTTTAATGTTTAATTTTTCCAGTTTCTTTCTAACTTCGGCCTTACTATAGTGTAGAACGACATCTGTTATATAGCTGAAGAGTTGTTGGAAAGACGTTTAATTGAAACATATATATATATGAAGCAAACTTTAATGTTTACACTTAACATAGACGAGAAAGGGTTATAATAATTACTAGTTCACTTACAGGTTTACTTATCTGTTGAATAATAGTGTGGAATATTATCATTTTAACTCTATATCGTGAACTTAGTACTTGTACGTCGGTCAGGGGAGAAAAGAATGATAGAACGAACGAACCAGTAATTTAATTAACAGCTGCTGGTTACGTTGCAGCTGTGTGATGAATAATCTTTCAAGTGTTTTGGCTCGCTGTTGATTATTCTGAAGTCAGATTAAACTATAATTAGATTCTAAAGTTGACCCTCGTTCGAACAAGCAACCTAATAAGAGCGAACTACTGGAAGTGTAAGATGTTTAATTTTAAAAACGCGTATTTGTTCAAGAAAGTGGAAGAAAAACTTGGGTCAACTTGAGTGTGGTGACACCAGTTTCTCTACAGCCTTGTAGAGCATGATGTATGCGGAACATATACACGAATCTTCCTTCAAACTGAGATTTTATGGCATTGGCGTAGTATATCCACGATTGATATTACCGCCATCTTTTAACCTGCTATGTGAGAGTTGAGATGAATATTGTGACTAGAATGACAATCGCTCAACATTCGTGACAAGATTCGTAGCAGAGATCGTGATTCTTGTGGTAACCGTCCAGTATTGATGGTTACTATGTATCTCTAAATATTGAATATATACTGCTGGTACAGACAGACACGAGGACTCTAAGCTTATGATAGCAGATCTGTCAACTGAGGTATACTTATCGATTTCTTATTTTTATGACAGCTAGTCTACGTATTGCACTATATATATTGCCTGTTTAAGTTCATGGAAGCTGGTCTATTGTAGTATAGTTATAGACCGTTCAAGTTTGTAGAAGCTGGTCTGTTGTAGTATAGATATTGATCGTTGAAGTTTATGGAAGCTGGTCTATTGTAGTATAAATATTGACTGTTTAAGTTTTTGGAAGCTGGTCTATTGTAGTATAAATATTGACTGTTTAAGTTTTTGGAAGCTGGTCTATTGTAGTATATGTATTGACTGTTCAATTTTATGGAAGCTGGTCTATTGCAGTATGTATATTGACTGTTTAAGTTTTTGGAAGCTGGTCTATTGTAGTATAAATATTGACTGTTTAAGTTTTTGGAAGCTGGTCTATTGTAGTATATGTATTGACTGTTCAATTTTATGGAAGCTGGTCTATTGTAGTATAGTTATAGACCGTTCAAGTTTGTAGAAGCTGGTCTATTGTAGTATAGATATTGATCGTTGAAGTTTATGGAAGCTGGTCTATTGTAGTATAAATATTGACTGTTTAAGTTTTTGGAAGCTGGTCTATTGTAGTATAAATATTGACTGTTTAAGTTTTTGGAAGCTGGTCTATTGTAGTATATGTATTGACTGTTCAATTTTATGGAAGCTGGTCTATTGTAGTATAGTTATAGACCGTTCAAGTTTGTAGAAGCTGGTCTATTGTAGTATAGATATTGATCGTTGAAGTTTATGGAAGCTGGTCTATTGTGGTATAAATATTGACTGTTTAAGTTTTTGGAAGCTGGTCTATTGTAGTATGTGTATTGACTGTTCAATTTTATGGAAGCTGGTCTATTGCAGTATGTATATTGACTGTTTAAGTTTTTGGAAGGTGGTCTATCATAATATAGATATTGACTGTACGTTTTTGGAAACTGGCCTATCGTAGTATAGATATTGTCTGTTTAAGTGTTTGGAAGCTGGTTTATTGTAGTGTATACATTGACTGTTCAAGTTTATGGAAGCTGGTTTATTGTAATATATGTATTGACTGTTTACGTTTTTGGAAACTGGTCTATTGCAGTATATATATTGACTGTTTAAGTTTTTGGAAGATGGTCTATCGTAGTATAGATATTGACTGTTTATGTTTATAGAAACTAGTTTACGTATTAAAGCCTAAATATAGACTCTTTACTTTATGGAAACTAGTTTATGTATTGCTGTATAGAAGTTAAATGTTTAAGACTAAGACATAAGAAATAATATAAGTAATTAAGTTATATTAACTTATACTTTTTAGGATTAAATGCTGCTTAAAATAAGGAAGACACCTTATCTCACACTTAAAGCATGGTGTCACCAACTCCATTATAATTACATTGTTTCTGTAATGTATATACATTCGTAACACCACAACAACCTCGCTGAGTGAACACAATTAATAACAATCTTTATATATAACACAAAACACGTTATATAATATATTTATTATTACAGAAAGAACATTATGAAGTAAATCTACATACATAATTATTAATCATATAAATACATTACACAGACAATGCTATAACAACTTTACTCAGTATACCCAATTATTAAAAATGTTTACAATTTTTTGGGAGAATATTATAACAACCCCATTCAGTGTTCATATGTTTTAAGAATGTACGTCACTGAGGATGTTATAACGTTCTTTCTGTAATGTGCACACGTTATTATAAGTATGTACACTCGTCAACGTTGATATAATAAGATAATGAATTATCGTAATAAAGCATTGAATGTTTATATCAAAACATAGTAATTAAAAAATAATGATTAGAAATAGTTAATATATCCATTAAGAGCCGAAAGTAAACATGACCTTGACCCCATTACTAGGTGATATAATAGAAGTAGTTAGTATATCCATTAAGATCCGGAAGTAAACATGACCTTGACACAATTACTAGATGATATAAGAGAAGTAGTTAATATAGCCGTCAAGAGCCGGAAGTAAACAAACATGAGCTTGACCCGATTACTAGGTGATGTAATAGAAGTAGCTAGTATATCCATTAAGATCCGGAAGCAAACAAACATGGCGTTGACCCGAATACTTGGGGGTATAATAGGATTACATCAACACTAGGGGACGTGTAGATGTTTGGGCGTTGCTAGGCAACATAATAAGACAACAGTATCGACATCAGGGGATGTGTTGCTCGGTTTATATGATAGGATTATGGCAAGGTAGGCGTGTTGCTATGATCACGTTGCTAGTTGATATAATAGGTGTGCGTCAGCAACACTAAGAGCTCTTTACTCTAGGAGTAATGCTGGGCGGTATGTTATTTTATAGGATTTATAGTATTTGTTTAATAATTCATTACCATGGAGATTTTCCAGGATACTGTAGATAATAGCATTACGACAACTAAATGTATATTGATAAAATTGTCAATATTTGATGGTACATTAGGAAATGATTTTCTAAGTTACTACTCATTGTTTTCATTTTAGAACTCTAACATAAGTCAAAACATTAACAATATCAATAATACTTCACAACACGATTCTGGTTTTCGGTTTTTGTCTTCATAGTTTTCTTACTATATCAAGCTGTAGTATGTGAAGTGCACGAAAAGATTAATTTGTAATTGAATTATATTGTGAACGTATATCTTCTGTCAAACAACTCATACTATGTGATGTTGGATCATGAGAACACCTATGACTCCAGTGGATAGGAACATGGTATTAGACCTGTTTAAAGACAGAGGTAGTGAGCTAAATGTTCATGAATTTGTTGAAATAGTAATTTGTTCAAAACAATGGTAGTTTTAAATAACGAACATCTGAGTTATGGACTTAAAACAGAAATTATTAATCTGAAAAATAATTTTCTAAAGTACCATCAAATATTTAGGATTTGATAAATATTTATCAAATAAATATTTGATGGTACTTTAAGAAAGTACAACCATAAAGTTGTATACATTGTTACAACTTTATTGTGAATTAATAAAGGCTGATATAATTAGCCTTTATTACATAAGGCTAATAAAAAAAATTTAGTTTTTCTATTGTTAATCTCTAAAGTTCTAGAAAGTTTTAATGATAATTAAATATAAAAGTGAATGCTGTAACTCAAATAAAATAATATGAAAAAGATAAATGTTACTAATATGTTTATAGCAAAGAACTCTTGTGTTGGTATCGTAATCTTATAATATCACCTAGCAACATATCCTCTGGTGCTGATGTTGTAATCCTATTATATTGCCTAGCAATGCACACATACCAACAAGTCTCCTGGAATTAATGATGTATGGATGACGTACATATTAGGTCAATGCCTTCAGTACGTTATATAAGCTTACCATAGGTCAATCCCCTTGACAATTGTGAATTGTGGTCAGTGTCTTTTTTATCTTTACTAATACTGTTGGATAATGTTTAGGTTTTGGTGATCTCGTCTATAAGGTGTATCTTTAATTGATTAAGGATTTCTTAAGCTAAGAAGGTTCTTGAAGTCGAGATTTGAAGACCATATATTGATTTTATTTCTTCAAAGCTGTTAATCAAGAAACAACAGGATATTAGTAATAAACGGAAAAGTGTTATTTATATAAAATATCAGAAGGTTATTGAAGTTTAGCCATGGAACTCACACTTGCTGAATTAACCTTCGAATTGCCGACTTGTTTACATAACGTTCACTGATTGTATAGAATCCACTTGCTGTACCAAATCTCAGTATTTTTATGTTACAACTTTCCAATGTCAAACCTTTACTAAAAGGATTTACTCATTCGCTATGGTAGAATACGGAGGGGAACTACATTTGAGCAGTTGTATTAATAGATGTAAACCAGTTTTCAATTTCAATCTATACCTCCAGTTCAGTTTGGTTCTACACCAGATCAGTTGTGTTAGTAGTTTAAAATTCATAGTAAATTAGCTGAGAAGGATATAACTCAGGATTGGTTACATTCTACATCATAATACTGATATTAGTAATATTAACATTAGTAGTTTAGTACATACAGAGTTTCGAACAATGTATGTAAAGGGCTAATGAGGTAAGGACTCCATTGGCGATTACAGGGTTAATTACTTTTGGTTAACGTTTAATAATATTAATGGCTGGTTTCATATATTGTTTTTGTTTTTTTGAATTTCGCACAAGGCTACTCGAGGGCTATCTGTGCTAGCCGTCCCTAATTTAGCAGTGTAAGACTAGAGGGAAGGCAACTAGTCATCACCACCCACCGCCAACTCTTGGGGTACTCTTTTACCAACGAATAGCGGGATTGACCGTAACATTATATCGCCCCCACGGCTGATAGGGCGAGCATGTTTGGCGCGACGGGGGTGCGAACCCGCGACCCTCAGATTACGAGTACTTAACATGCTTGGCCATGCCGGGTTTCATATATTCATACTTAACATGCTTGGCCATGCCGGGCCGGTTTCATATATTCATACTTAACATGCTTGGCCATGCCGGGTTTCATATATTCATACTTAACATGCTTGGCCATGCCGGGCCGGGTTTCATATATTCATACTTAACATGCTTGGCCATGCCGGGTTTCATATATTCATACTTAACATGCTTGGCCATGCCGGGCCGGGTTTCATATATTCATACTTAACATGCTTGGCCATGCCGGGCCTGGTTTCATATATTCATACTTAACATGCTTGGCCATGCCGGGCCGGGTTTCATATATTCATACTTAACACGCTTGGCCATGCCGGGCCGGGTTTCATATATTCATACTTAACATGCTTGGCCATGCCGGTTTCATATATTCATACTTAACATGCTTGGCCATGCCGGTTTCATATATTCATACTTAACATGCTTGGCCATACCGGGTTTCATATATTCATACTTAACATGCTTGGCCATACCGGGTTTCATATATTCATACTTAACATGCTTGGCCATACCGGGTTTCATATATTCATACTTAACATGCTTAGCCATACCGGGTTTCATATATTCATACTTAACATGCTTGGCCATGCCGGGCCGGTTTCATATATTCATTAAATCCTGCGTATCTTTGGCGTCATAGCAGCAGGTGGTGGTGTTTTAACATATCTAAGATATACAAGTGTTCGTATAAAAAAATTTGCAAATGAATAAAACAGATAACCTCATCACGTGAACAGATAACCTCATAATAAAACAGATAACTTCATCATGTGAGCAGATAACCTCATCATGTGAACAGATAACCTCATAATAAAACAGATAACCTCATCATGTGAACATATAACCTCATAATAAAACAGATAACTTCATCATGTGAATAGATAACCTCATCATGTGAACAGATAACCTCATCATGTGAACATATAACCTCATAATAAAACAGATTACCTCATCATGTGAACAGCAGCTGAAAAACAACTTTCTTCTCCCAGGCGCTTTTTCACTTCTTGCAAGAGATGGAATTATCATTCGAAGGTTGGTAGAAAAAAGTTATTTATTAACCTGCACACTGCCTACCTAGATTTATACAAACAGATACATTACTAGTCAATACCTTCATCGATGTTATTTATCAAGCTGCACACTGTATGTCTAGATTTATACGAACAGATACATTACTAGTCAATACCTACATTGATGTTATTTATCAAGCTGCACACTGTATGTCTAGATTATACGAACAGATACATTACTAGTCAATACCTACATTGATGTTATTTATCAAGCTGCACACTGTTTGTATAAATCTATACATACAGTGTGCAGCTTCATAAATAGACATACTTCAATTAATACCCCTGAGTACACCGCACTACTGAACCTTGGCAGACGTATTAATTGAAGTAAGTAAAATGATTGATTATAATCTCTATAAGACATCCCTCACCTAAGATCTCAAGCACGTTATTTAGAACCCGTAGCATTATTTTAGTAACTAGTTTATCTATTAACATACACAGAAGTGTGTATTTTGCCTGAGTTGAATTATACGTCCTTTTCACGTAAGAACATAATAATTAAAAGCTGTTTATTAATGAATGGAGAGAAATGATAGACCCAAATATTTGTGAAGAAATTGTCACTGGCCCACTGTTCAAATAGCTTTATCTGTCCAAAAAGACGGTGTCTTTGAGAGGTTATAATCACATGGCAATGCATTTTTTTTAATTTCAAAGTGGGCGTTATATCCAAGCTCGTAAATTACTTTAGATGTCGTTCGAAATCAGAACCCAGGAGGTTTCCATGTAACATTATTCTTGAAGTTTCCATTATTGGTAGCAGTTCTTATAAAAATAAAGTTTACTGAGAAGAGATGTTGGTCTTAGGCTGGCTAATACAATGGCATTCGCTAGTCAGGGTAAGATATCACTGAAGTTTAGTTATTTAATACATCAGATCAGTTATGTTAGCAACTTAAATCCTATTTTGACAAGACATAACTCAGCTTTAGTCATCTACTACATCACATCGAATGTTAGCAACTGAAACCACATGGTCAGTTAACTTAGTACGATATAACTCGGGTAGAGTTGGACAATACATCAGGTGCTTTGTGTCAGTTAAAAACTCACGTTCATTTAGCTTAACAAGGCATATCTCAAGCTCAGGTAGCTAATGCATAAAATTAGTTGTATTAGCAATTTAAAACTTGATGTAAGTTTTGTTAAGCAAAATATAACTCAGGTTTAGTGAGATACTACATGATGTTAGTAGTTTTATATATTTTAACACATGATCACTTAACTTTATCGCTCTAGGAATGTCAGCAGCTTTAACTGACGGTTGCATATAAAGTATAGATCCACTAAGTAACTTAATGAGCATTTAATAATTATTGACTTAATATGAGGGCAATAAATCATCTATTACCCAAATCATCAATCAATAAATATTTTATACCTCTCTTCTCTTTTCAGTTTTATTAAACTCTAATTCGTAACTTAACACTTTCACGTGGGATGTTTGGTCAACATCCCCGTGTCTACTTATAAATATTGTAATTTATCACTTCTTTTAACATTACAATCTCAGTTTAAGAATGATTACTAGATGAATAAATTTTAAAAATTATTTAATTTTCGAAATACAACAGCTGTGCGTGCGTTTCTAAACTTAACATAAAATTATCATAGAATGTTAATGAAGTATTCGTCGTTCTATGTGGATCGACTGTATGTTCAAAGTGGTTGGTTTGTGTTGTAGACTAACAGTATATTCAAGATGTTTGGTTTGTGTTGTAGATTGTATGCATATTTACTGTGCTTCGTTTGTGTTGCTGACTTACTGTATATATAAGGTGTTTGGTTTGTGTCGTAGACTGATTGTATATTCAAGGTATTTGGTTTGTTTAGTAGATTGGTTGTGTATTAAAAGTGTTTGGTTTGTGTTGTAAACTGATTGTATATTTAAGGTGTTTGGTTTGTGTAATAGATTGATTGCATATTAAAGGTGTTTTCTTTATGTTCTAGATTGATTGTATATTCAAAGTGTTTGGTTTGTTTTGTAGACTGATAGTATATTCAAGGAGTTTGGTTTGTGTTATATACTGGGAGTATTTTGAAGGTGTTTTGTTTGTGTAAAAGACTGACTGTGTATTCAACAAGTTTGGTTTGTGTCGTAGACTGTATATTTAACGTGTTTGGTTTGTGTTGTAAACTGATTGTATATTTAAGGTGTTTGGTTTGTGTAATAGATTGATTGCATATTAAAGGTGTTTTCTTTATGTTCTAGATTGATTGTATATTCAAAGTGTTTGGTTTGTGTTGTAGACTGATAGTATATTCAAGGAGTTTGGTTTGTGTTATATACAGTATTTTGAAGGTGTTTTGTTTGTGTAAAAGACTGACTGTGTATTCAACAAGTTTGGTTTGTGTCGTAGACTGTATATTTAACGTGTTTGGTTTGTGTTGTTAACTGACAATATATTCAAGGAGTTAGCTTCGTTTTGTAAACTGACAGTATATTCAAGGTGTTTTGTTTGTGTTCTAGACTGATCGTGTATTCAAGGTGTTTGGCTTGTGTTGTTGACTGTCAGTATATTCAGGGTGTTTGGTTTGTGTTGTTAACTGACAATATATTCAAGGAGCTTAGTTCGTTTTGTAAACTGACAGTATATTCAAGGTGTTTTGTTTGTGTTCTAGACTGATTGTATTTTCAAGATATTTGGCTTGTGTTATTGACTGTCAATATATTCAGAGTGTTTATTTGTGTAACAGACTGATTGTATGCTCAAGGTATTTGCTTTGTGTTCTAAACTGATTGTGTATTCAAAATGTTTGCTTGTGTTGTACTCTGACAGTATATTCAAAATGTTTGCTTGTGTTGTACTCTGACAGTATATTCAAAATGTTTGCTTGTGTTGTACTCTGACAGTATATTCAAGATGTTTGGGTTGTGTTGTACTCTGACAGTATATTCAAGATGTTTGGGTTGTGTTGTACTCTGACAGTATATTCAAGATTTTTGGGTTGTAGCTTGACTGTATGTTCAAGGTGTTTGGTTTGTGTTGAAGATTGATTGTACATTGAAATTGTTTGGTTTGTGTTCTTGATTTATAGTATTTTCAAAGTGTTTGTTTGTGTTGTAGACAAACAGAGTTTCAAGGTGTTTTGGTTTGTGTTGTTTACTGACAGTATGTTCAGGGTGTTTTGTTTGTGTTGTTGACTGACAGTATATTGAAGGTGTTTGGTTTGTGTTTTACACTGATTGTATATTCAAGATGTTTTGTTTGTGTTGTAGGCTGTTTACTCAAGGTGTTTGGTTTGTGTTGTAGACTGATTGTAATTAGTGTTTTTAGTATTTCGTGATATTAACGATTTTTAATAGTTGCTAGTTTCTGTGATCACCTTTTTATGGTACGATGTGGCTACATGCGTAAATTTGTCTTTGTGTTTCGGTTACTTGTTTTGTACAGATATGCAGTTGACGTATGTGTGATGTCCTTGAGTTACACGGACTATAACTTTTGGTGTTAAATTAAATGTTTTAAGTTACGATATTACATTAGCTCTCTTATATGTTTTCTATGTTAGGAGAAAGAGTTGAGCGTCACATTCTTTAATATGTCCTGTTTAATTAATTGTGCAAAGGTTTCGAGAACGCTTCTGGCGTGTGATTGTGCCAGATGTGTTTGTTGTTGCATGTCATGCCTGGAAATTTTATTTCATTAGTAAAAGTAATGTCTCTGTTGTACAGTTTGATGCGATTTGTTGATCGGCTTTTTAAAGCAATACTTTAAATAATATTTCATACCGCGTAAAGCGCTTTCAGTCAATTACAGCAAAGAATTCGTGTTAAAGGGTGGAACAATGAATAGTAATAAATAGCTTTATTCAAGAGAGGGATTTGTTCTAACATTTGATTATATCAACATTACGATCCATAGATGTATAGAATGGATCATAACTGTGTTATATACAGTCAACTATAACTGAACAGTCCTTCTATAACTCAAATTATAGAAAGAAATAACAAAAGTAGCATTTCACAAATTTAAGTTTATTTGATATAATCATTCTTTAATTAGCAAAGCAAAAACTGATAAGAACATCACGGTAAACAAAGACCTCAAGAAAACCAAACGTTTCATATCTGAAAACAGTGTAAATATTACACGTTGAGAAATGAGCTTGAACATAAATTAGAATATCACACACAGTCTTTACTAATCAAAAGAACTAGGGTTGTACAAAGCAGGAAATCATCTGTATCTTTTATAATTTTGCTGTAATTAAACACCAGTCTTCATTATAATTTTCTTTAATATTTAACTACTACTGAAAATCAACCTGATGCTGGTTACAAGAGTTTCTTGAAGGTTTCACGTGCTAATTTATTTTTGTCATTTTAATTGTTTAAATGCAGATTAACTGTAACCAACTTAAGCCTAGCGATGCCTCATGCTTATGGGCCGAGGTATTAACATTATTAAAACACATATGAATTATAGCAACGCTGCCTATTATCTTTCATTAACGTATAAGAGATTAATCGTTTAAAAAGAGTTAAGTTATATTCAGTTAACCAGTTGTGTTAACAGTTTAAAATGATATTCAGTTAACCACTTCATCCCATTAGTTGTGTTAACAGTTTAAAATGATATTCAGTTAACCACTTCATCGCATTAGTTGTGTTAACAGTTTAAAATGATATTCAGTTAACCACTTCATCGCATTAGTTGTGTTGACAGTTTAAAATGATATTCAGTTAACCACTTCATCGCATTAGTTGTGTTGACAGCTTGAAATGATGTTCAGTTAACCACTACGTCGCATCAGTTGTGTTAACAGTTTAAAATGATATTCAATTAACCACTACGTCGCATTATTTGTGTTAACAGTTTTAAGTCATACTCAGTTAGCTACAACATCAGATTCGCTGTTTCAGATGATGATAAACTACCTAGTGCACTAGATTATAGTTTGGGTTGTTAAGAAATGTCCATATTTCTCTCACGTTTGAAAGATAGTAGCTTCCAGTTTGTTTGCACACGGAAATGTTAATAATTCCGCATATAATATTTTTATTTCTCCCTCTATTTGTTTGTTATCTTGAATTTCGAAATGATAGCCATTTCCACCAATTTTGAAAAATAACCTCACCGTACAGACTATATAGGAACTCGATTTTCCTAGCTATACCCGCTTGACTTATGCAGTAATTTTAAACTTTCAGTAGAGTGACCATTAACAAAATAACGGTCGTTTTGTGATATTTTCGCTATAGTCACATTTATATTACTTGAACACCATACAGAACCCCATTCAGTTTAGTTTCCTTTAGTATCACTAAACTGTAATCTTTTTTTTCATTTTAATGGCTTAAAACGTATTTTTGTCTTCATTTCATTATTTTGGGTGTGATCGTTTCAACATTCTTGAACTGCTTAAAAACTGTGTACTACAAATTTTTATGTTTATGGAAACTTTGTTCAACTTTAAAATCTACCACTGGACTTTGAACAGTACGAACACCAGACCACAATTGTCTGTACTGTGTCCTAGCTTCGTTGGTTAAGGAATTTTTAGGATCAGCGCCGTCTTTGTGTCTCGAGCCCACGTGGACGCGCAGGACGTGCTGTTGTTGTTAAGGTATTTACACCTCAGTAAGTTACAGTCTTGTATAACATTTGCCAACTTAGGTTTGCTGCAGCAGGAAAAACACCACTTCAGTACTGAGAATCAGTCATAGGACACATTACTCGTTGTGTTTTGTTAACTACTACATCAGAATAGTTGTGTTGTATTAAGTTAGTTACTACATCAGAATAGTTGTGTTGTATAAAGTTAGTTACTACATCAGAATAGTTGCGTTATATTAAATTAGCTATTATATCAGAATAGTTATTTTCTATTAAATTAGTTACTAATTCATAATAGTTGTGATATGTTAAGTTAGTAACTACATCAGAATAGTTGTGATATATTAAGTTAATTATTACATCAGAATAGTTGTTATATCAATTTAGTTACTACATCATGATAGTTGTGATATATTAAGTTAGTTGCTACATCAGAATAGTTGCGTTACGTTAAGTTAGTTATTACATCAGAATAGTTGCGTTATATTAAATTAGCTATTATATCAGAATAGTTATTTTCTATTAAATTAGTTACTAATTCATAATAGTTGTGATATGTTAAGTTAGTAACTACATCAGAATAGTTGTGATATATTAAGTTAATTATTACATCAGAATGGTTGTTATATCAATTTAGTTACTACATCATGATAGTTGTGATATATTAAGTTAGTTGCTACATCAGAATAGTTGCGTTACGTTAAGTTAGTTATTACATCAGAATAGTTGCGTTATATTAAATTAGCTGTTACATCAGAATAGTTATTATATATTCAATTAGTTACTACACCAGAATATTTATTATATATTCAATTAGTTACTACATCAGAATAGTTGTGATATATATTAGTTAGTACATCAGAGTACTTGAGATATATTAAGTTAGTTACGACATCAGAATAGTTGTCTTATATCAATTTAGTTACTACGTCATAATAGTTGCGTTATATTAAATTAACTATTACTTCAGAATAGTTATTATATATTAAGTTAGTTACAATATCAGAATAGTTGCGTTATGTTAAGATAGTTACTACAACAGATTAGTGACGTTAGTTTTTAACTCTGGACTATTTGATTGTTATATCATATTGGTTGTCTTTGTAACTAGAAATAATAAAATATATTTCTCCTTTTGGTATTCGAGTAGCCACATTCCAAGGCTTTGTTTGTGTCACTGTGTTTGCTCGTTTTTCGTCACTAAGACAATTTGTTATTCATGAACTGACTTACAGTAGTTTTTATACGTTACCGTTGCTGTGTGTTGATATTCGTTCGCGTTATATATGAAATCGTAAATCTTGTTCGCTGCGCAATTTGATTCTCCTGTTCTTCTTGCTTATTGATCTAATATGTGACTGTAATTAAACGTATTTGTAGTTGAACGTGGATACATCTATGAAACACCACACTGAGTTTTCTTTGAATTGTATTACACATAACGTGAAATGTACGTGTAATAAGACACAGTTTGCTTCCGTTTTTGTTTACAAGCGAAAAGTGATTCTTTGAAACCTTATTGTTGCTCTTCACTCAGGAGAAATGGTATCATACAGTTTGTAATACTTACAGGTATAATACTGTCCTTCTTATAGCAGAGTAAAATACAATATATATGTATGTACGCGCTGGTAATTCTTCTTCACTTCTAACATCTCGTTCACTGCAGTAATTGTCTTTTAAAAAAGTTTTGTTGTTTTTTAGCGCAAAAATACAGGATGATTGTACTCTGCTCACTCAGGGTCTCAAAACCCGATTTTTATTGAGTTAAGCTCTTTATGGTACCTCTGAGCTGCTGTATGGGGGCGGGGCATTCTATAGTCTCCAGTATCTTTAGAAACGAAATTTTCTCTTTCTGTTTTTTTTTTTGTGTGTGTGTGTGCTGAGAATCGTGTCGTCTCATTCGTGTTCTGTTTTCTATTTAGCAGACTTGTATGAAGTTAGTGTTTCGACATGAGCATTTCTCACTAACTGTCTCAACGGACTTAGTAGAGAAAGTAATAAGACAAGCACGTTCCCAGGCGTATGAACGACGGTTTATATTCAGATGTTATATCCTAAAGGACGTCTGTACTTCTGAAACGTCTATTGCGCTAGTTCGAGTCACGAGGTACATCTTTCGGCTCTCAGGTTTTCCCAGTTAATACATAAACACTCAGAACCAGATGACCAATTTGATCTAACTAAGATCGAAAACACCCCATAGTTGGGTCCGATAAACTGTGCAAAATATAAAACCTAAAAACAGCTACATTGTTCAGATCTTAATTAATATCAAGAGACATCTGTTGATTTTGGTAAAAGGTATGGAAAATAATTGCATACTTATGACGATTATGCTTGAATATAATTTCTTAAAGTGATATTTCACGTTATTAGAGTGTTACAAGTAAATAATGGACTAGATGCTAACCCAGAATAACGTATGTAATTAAACGATTAGAACTTTTTATACTCAGATTACAGATGTTAAAAATACTTAATTTTATATCCAGTTTATTTTATGATGAGCTTGCCTACTAAACACATTTTTTTTAACAACTAACACAATAAACAGTTAGCTCTTTCTTATAACAGACTGGTGTATTAAAAGCTAGTTCATTTTATAGTAATTTCACATGTTAATCAGGTAGTTTTTATTGTAAATTCCGAAAGTAAGCACTCAGCTTATTATATAGACAATTCATCTATTAGACAACCTATTGCTTTTAAAGTCTACTCACGTGATGTTGATATTAAAGCCTAAACAGAACTATTACCTTTATATACATAGGTGTACATGGATGTTATTTATTATGACTTTAAATGCTCGGTCATGACTTTTGTATTTGTCATTAAATTGACAGTGTAAATTTTGTAAGCCAATGACAGTTTAAAATTATAACTTTTCTATGCAGTTATGATTTTAAGTAGTCGCCGATGGCTAGTATAATCGTCTTCTATAACAAAAAGGTGTAAGACAATCGTTGGTCAGTCTTTTCTTGTCGACCATAGTTTCCCGACACTACAGTTTCTACCATAACAAACTTTATTAGAATGGCACGGTTACGATCATACATCTTGACAACAGATGCTCCACTGTTAAGGAACATCAACTGATTGAGACAAAACAAACAAACAAAGCTCACTGGGGAACTAGTCGGAAAGGATGGATGTAATTTCGGTTTTCTCATTCATTTTTCCTTTCTCATAAAAACAGTCGTTGGTTTTGAGTTGGTGTGAACTCTTACCAGCTTCAAATCTTTGTCAGTTTGTTAAGAATACCAGGAGATTTTTCTAACGTCATGGTAACCACGTTTTCTTGTGTCGGAGGGTTCTTTTCCCTTAGTGAGCATTGTCTTCATTTTGCAGTGTGGTTATCGCACCGATCAAGGGTCTGTGATGCGACTTTGAAGCCTATACATTTTCAAAATGCTTTGTTTTGAAACGTTTTCTACTTCTTCCTCGAAATGTTATGTCCTTATGTCAACATTGTTAACATTTTCACAGAAAGGAGTGTGACACATTTATTCATCGCTAAGTTATATTTGGCAACATCTTTCTGTTCTAAATTCGATGTGAACCAAATGCAGAAGCACTAACATGTTCATGGCTTACATCTGCAGCAACATGTCACTTAGGTCCACTTAGAAAGCATTGATTTAAATGAGATTAATGATTCTTATTATAATTATAACGTTAACTTCTGATCAAAGCAGACTACCAGCATACATCAGAAAAAAATTCAATCAGAATAAACATGACTAACTAAATATACTGCTTTTACGTTTTTACCTCTGATAATGATTAGAATGCTTTTGCTTTTGACAATACGTTTGGCCAAAATTTCGATAAAATCTCTTATTCGTTCAGTTCATGGGATATAGTTTAGCTTTAAATCAACATAATGAGCTAAAAATGCAAATAAATCTTTCTAATAATATTTAAATGTATATTAATAAAACCATAAGTATTAAACATACTTACCATATTGTAATTAATTAATTAATGTAACAAGAACAATGATTCTCTGAGTCAATCGGACCAGTTTTGTATTTGTTTTCGTAACAAAGGAGTACCAACATGGGATACATAAATCCACAAAAAGGCGGAATAAGATATGGAGGCCCGAATGACTCATCGTGAGGAGTCTTTTACTGTGGCTTGTTCCATGGATATAGTAAACACAGTAATTTTTTATGTCTAAATTAAATCATTCTCAATGTCCTAGCCAGAGCTGAACAAGCCTTCTGATGGTTTAGTGAACATACCCAGTCTATAGGTACACGTGCATTCCTCTGGCCACTCGATATTTTTTTTATTAGAACCAAGAGAAAATCTTCCTTGATCCTCTTCTGTATTAGAGCCAGTGTGACTTGTATGCCGTCATGATCGCACCTACACCTGCTGCACTGGTAGTACAAACATTTTGTCACCTAACCCTTACAAGAAAGCTTTGAATCTGATGCATCTGGTTCCTGTTCATCGAAATATGTGAAATCTTCACGCATAACCTGTTTGCTATCCTTTCCATTCCTGTTGACCAAACCGGATTCACGAGAATCGCTATAGATAAATTATTACAATAACATCATTATCCTAGGAACAGGAATCAATTCCTCATATATCAGAAATACAAACAAAACCGTCTTGCTTTCTCCAGTATTTTTCAGTTTTTAGGTTTAGTAGTACCGTTCGATTTTCTCTTCTCAGTTTTTGGGTTTACTAACACCATTGGATTTATTTTTCTCAGTTTTTGGGTTTTTAAAAATTATTGGATTTCTTCTTCTCAGTTTTTGGGTTTAATAACACTGTTAGATATCTTCTCGTATTTTAGGGCTTACTGACATCATTCTGTTTCCTCCTCTCAGCTTTTGGGTTTTGTAATACCACTCTATTTCCTCTTTTCAGCTTTTGGGTTTAGTAATACCATTGGATTTCCTCATACGACATTTTTTACTCGGAAACTGTGCAAGAGATTTGAGGAAATGCCAGATATGTGCCTCTTGGAAATATCATTAATGATCTGGATGACTCAGATACTTACTTTAACGTGTAATTTTTTAACAGAACACATAAACATCTCTTGTGATTTTTTAACACAGCAGATAAACAATAACCTCTTAACCTCTTATAATTTGTTTACAGAAGAGATAAACAATAATCTTTTATAATTTGTTTACAGAACAGATAAACAATAACCTTTCATAATTTGTTTTCAGAACAGATAAACAGTAATCTCTTATAATTTGTTTACAGAAGAGATAAACAATAATATCTTATAATTTGTTTACAGAACAGATAAACAATAATCTCTTATAATTTACTTGGAAATGGGTGTTTAAATCTTCTTTTTACGTGTTGATATATCATGTTATCTAGGAAACTGTAAAGTAGGTATCAATCTAACAAAGACAAGTCATGTACGTCCGATATCACTAGAAATAAAAATTCAGTGATAAACCGTAAATAAATATGAAAAATCAACATAATTGACGTTAGGACTTATCATAACTTCTTTCATTTGTAACTTAAAAATGCGAAATTTCCGTTGTTGATTTTGTGATAGGTGAAGATATCACTTATTTTTTTAAATATCTCGTTGAACACGTTTTAAAATAGCCTAAACTTTAACCACATTTACAAAATGTGTGGTCCATGCACTTTGTTTAGTTGTGAATGTGTTTCGTTCATTCTTTGCTTGCTTATCTGCTATGATAAACAGATTACACAGATATCTGCTTCTCTGCAAATAAAATAATTTTAAAAGCTTTAAAATACAAACTTTTTAACCTTAAAAGAATATTTCTCTAATCACTAAGCATAATTCCTAAGTTAGTATCTCTTCGCGAATTATTAAAAATTAAAGTGCTTTTACATAACATATGGAATATTTGTACCTGTTTGATGTTTACCTTAACGAAATACTTCCTGTTATCTATATATTATTTCTTTAAAAAAACAACTCCTGCTTTGACTAGCTAGAATAATTCCTATCTCTGACAAAGATTCAAGCCGAAAATAATTCATATTTAATGAAAACTGAAAAACAAAGTCACTTTCCATATGTTTCCTTAGTGGATAAAGGTTCGTCTTTACAGTGAAGTTTGCACTCAAGCATGTAAGCTTTATACAGCTGACGTCTGTAATGTCTTCACAGTTGAGCTGTTTCAATGACTAATATGAGAAGTAAAAAAAAATAAAAGGCTTGATCAATGTGTTTAAGTTCAGTTATCCATAATACTGTAAAAAGGAAGGTGGCGTTTGGCTTCTATTCAATTTTAAAATATTATAAAAGATGTGTTTGTGTCTTATAAGTATCACAAATAAGATTAAGAATACTGGTTTTCTAATTTTTCAGTAGTTTTTTGATGAATCACACGTTTCACAAGAACACATCCCTGGGAAATATTAATCACGTAATTAGACGAACATACACTTTCTCACTTTACATTTCTACTGTAATTTTTCTAATGCTCAACCGTTAAGAAAGCCACAGAATAATTACTGTCGAAATTTGTAAGCGTATTTTTTTTTTTTGGGGGGGGGTTCTTACGACAAATCCGTTACATTCTAAAACTACATTTTTCAACCTAGGCCTACATAAACTTGGCACCTAGAATGGCGGGGAGTATCCTGTCTCCAATGTTTTGAAGCACTTTTTATTTAATCTATTTCCGAATAGTTGGTATATACAAAGACAATTTCGAAAAGTGTAGTATATCAAATATGTGTGACGAAGAAAACATATGTGAAAATACGATTTTATAGTACACGACAAACAATTTGATTTGTATGTTTTGTATGTACAAATACAGTACTTGTTATTGTGTGAGACTGTTAGATAGTATTTTAAAGCGTTTTATCGATTGTGAGACAAAACATGTGCACTGACGACTAACCATCAGTGTTTCTTATTTTCAGAGAAGCTCGGCTTTAGCTAAAAACTGTGCATTCATCACGATATACTTAAAAACTTAAGTAAAGTAAGAGTTGATAGTTGATAATATTGTTTGAGAAGTTCTTGATATGTATGGTCAATTATTTCAAGAAATATTTTGTTAAAAATAAATAAAAAACGTTTTATTAGGGAGAGAGCATTTCACATTGATCTGATGAAACAGATTTACTAATTATTTCAAACCCAAACATTATATTTTACATAATGTTCCTAGTTCCTAACATACCCCTCACTCCAGTGGCATAGCGGTATGTCTATGGACTTCTACTGCTAGAAACTGGGTTTCGATACCTTTCGTGGACAGAGCAAACATAACCTTTTATCTAGCTTTGTGCTTAACAACAGACTACAACAGCATCCTCAGATAGTTGTCCTTCCACGTTTGTGATAATTCACAAAGAAACACAGGGTATCCAAGTTGTCAAACAAGAGAAAAGAATTGTAAATTATAGATTCAGTTAAACTCTAATATCGTTTCTCTTCGCTATTTTAAGAAACTTATCTTCGTTCTGGATACATTGGAAGAATAAGATTTGACCTGTATTTTAACACAATCACAAGAATATTATCTTTAGAAAAAAAGAAAAACTTACATGGCTTTCTTGAATAGTAATGATTACATTATTTCAAAATACGAATAATTCTTAAAACTTATGAATAAACAAATGAATAATTAAAGCTATAATTTGTATTACATATTTATAGTAAAATATTATTAAGTTTTAACTGCAATTCCTTGTTCGCTCATTTAAAAGCTTTCAGACAATATGAATTGAACTACCTTACTGGTGGTAATGTACCACCTAATCTATTATTCAGTAAACAAGGGTATAAATAATTTGACTTTGTTTGGTGACTTTAGTGAGCTTTTAAAAGGAGAAACTACAAAACAAGTATGAATCCCCATTAAATACCGGGTGCGTCTCGTCATAAAGTCACCAGATATTCTCCAGAGAGATGACTAACCCTCTAAGTACCACAATGGAAATTACATTGTATCATTATACTTAGGGTTTCGGCAACTTTCTATGTATTACGTTTTCAAACTAACTAAAGATTACTCGTTAGATCAGTAAGGCGTAATGAAAGGAATATTGGAGTGATAATAATGTGGCGTGATGCCTGCTGTTTGGGAGTGACCACTGGATGACATAACATTTTGTAGAGTGACTGGTATATTTTCGTAGTGTAACTGAGTAATTACTGTAGGGGAGCTGATATATATAGTTCTAACTGTTTAGTAAAATATTTTTGGTAATACAAAGTTGGATGACGTTCGTGTCGTTGATTTTAAAATGATTGGAAAACAATTATGCTGATAACAGTCCAAAGATTGCGGTATCATATCTACAACGTTTTGTACTTCTGATCTTAATAATTCTTATCGTGAGCAGTTTTACAATGATAGGAAACTTAGGAGCAACTTGTTATTATTTTGTCAGTGAATAAAAATAAACAGGAAACTTAGAACCGACTTAGTGTTGTTATCCTATCAATAAACATAGATAAACAGGAAACTTAGAACCGACTTAGTGTTGTTATCCTATCAATAAACATAGATAAACAGGAAACTTAGAACCGACTTAGTGTTGTTATCTTATCAATAAACATAGATAAACAGGAAACTTAGGACCGACTTAATGTTGTTATCCTATCAATAAACATAGATAAACAGGAAACTTAGGACCGGCTTAGTGTTGTTATCCTATCAATAAACATAGATAAATCCTCCGTCCTAACAATAGATGGAAATTAAACCTGAGTTCAACAGTAACAATATATACAATAACAATATTGTGTATATTCTATATTCTATTCTCAATTCAGATAATGGACGGTAAGGCCGTGGTTACACCAAACTTATTCACATTACATTGCTTTACACGGAAATGTTTAACGTCTTCAAGGTGTATATTTAAAATTTGAAAATATAATCAAATGGCGAATAATTTTTTTTCTGAACTTCATCATAAAATGAAGAACAGCACTAGTCAATTTAAACATCAGCAAGAATGGGGAATAAATTATTTACCAAATATTCAGAAATATGTCTGCTCAATGTGAAAGACTGCTTATCCATTTGTTACAGTCCTTTCTCAATACACACTATATTTAATGTTTACGTATTGGACTACTGATTGAAGAGTCCAAGGTTTGAGACTTGTTGCCGTTGTAGACATGTGGACACACTATAAAAGTAGCAATAAACCCAGTTTTTCGTTCACAAAGCCAGAAAAACAACAACAACAAATGACGTTTGTGACGTAAGTTGCTGCTCTGTAGTTGCCTTTTTCTAGTCAATAGTTCAAAATGAGGGCAAGTCTCTGTCGTAATTGTTTAGATCATATCCATAAGGTGAAATTTATGTTACAAATTCACTCTTTTAAACGGTTTAGGTTAAATAAGTGATTTCTAATAAAACCATTTTCATTGAACTGTTCAGTGAGCACCAGTAACATCAGATACTGGTGAGTCAGTACTATATTTTCCTTGAGTGTTAAGTGAGTTTTAGTAACACCAGACAGTGTTGAGTCAGTATTATATTTCCTTTGAGTGTTATGTGAGTACTAATAACAACAGACAGTGTTGATACAATGCTAAGCAATACTTTAGATGCTGTTTACTGATCTCTTTGTTTAATTGTGAAAGAACGTATAAGGTAGTTATCAATTCTGAAAGCAGCGACTACCCAGTTATTGGCAGATTAAAAAAGTAGCACAAATTGTCATGACAACAAGAATGTTTTATTTTGTTGCTTTGTTGTCATAGTATTGGGGTAACTCATAGTGTAGATTTATGTAGTTCACAGTAGTAGTAAAACCAAGTAACAATTATTTTATAGGTTAAGTATTCAATCTGAGTGAACTGTAGTGGGTGGCAACTGACTGTTGTAAAGAAACACATGTGCAGAGGAAGACGTTACAAAGGTCTTCCGTGTTGTAAAGAAACACATGTGCAGAGGAAGACGTTACAAAGGTCTTCCGTGTTGTAAAGAAATACATGTGCAGAGGAAGACGTTACAAAGGTCTTCCGTGTTGTAAAGAAACATATGTGCAGAGGAAGACGTTACAAAGGTCTTCCGTGTTGTAAAGAAATACATGTGCAGAGGAAGACGTTACAAAGGTCTTCCGTGTTGTAAAGAAACACGTGTGCAGAGGACGACGTTACAATGGTATTCCGTGTTGTAAAGAAACACGTGCAGAGGACGACGTTACAAAGGTCTTCCGTGTTGTAAAGAAATACATGTGCAGAGGAAGACGTTACAAAGGTCTTCCGTGTTGTAAAGAAACACGTGTGCAGAGGACGACGTTACAATGGTATTCCGTGTTGTAAAGAAACACGTGCAGAGGACGACGTTACAAAGGTCTTCCGTGTTGTAAATAAACACGTGCAGAGGACGACGTTACAATGGTCTTCCGTGTTGTAAAGAAACACGTGCAGAGGACGACGTTACAATGGTCTTCCGTGTTGTAAAGAAATACATGTGTAGAGGAAGACGTTACAATGGTCTTCCGTGTTGTAAAGAAACACGTGCAGAGGACGACGTTACAATGGTCTTCCATCTTGTAAAGAAACACGTGCAGAAGACAACGTTACAAAGGTCTTCCGTCTTCACAGAATAAGTAGAATTATGTTGTAGTTGTGTAACTCACAAAAGTAGTAGCGTGGAGTTGTTAAATATAACACACAAACAAATTGTGCGAATTTGTAATCACGTAACTTACAAGCTTGTAATGTAGAGTAGCAGTTGTGTGTCTCACAAAACTGTTACCGAGAAGATAATAATTCTGTAACTCATATGGCCAGTAACGTGTGGAAGTAATTAGGTAACACAGAATATTTTTACGTGGAGTAACTCAAAAATTCTATTAAATCATTGTTTTATGTTGGGAACTATAAGAGAAGATAATGCTGTCGTTATTCAAGATTGTTTAAGAGTAATAAACGTATATCTCTTAGTTATTCTTTACCTTGGAGAGAAAGTGGGCATTTCTTTCAAGCTAAATGACGTAGCTTCATATTGGCCACGAAACAGTGTTTACCGACCAGGAAAGGAGATGTTTGCTTTCCAAACGGAATATCTGTATTGTCAACTATTGGTTTCCTGGATCAATGAGAAATAGCTAAGAGAGTTTACCTTCGCTGAAACCTTAACTGTAGTAGAAAACAAACAATAGCTTTTCTTAACCAAAAATAACGTTATTTTTCTTATTTTCCAAAAGTTCTTTGTCGATATAGTTTTCCCTTTCGAATTAGATCTTGAGGCATTATTGCAGTACTGACTGATAGAATTACACCTTCTCCCTACATAAGTAGCTTTAAAGACAATTTTAATCCTTACTAGCCAATAATCTTATACGTTAGAAAACTG